>NC_067127.1:37706915-38006915 GCF_021347895.1 Acanthochromis polyacanthus | reverse complement strand
GCAGGACCCCACTAACTCTAACCCGACTACTACTAGTACCTTTAACCAGCTGAGTGAATCACTCAAACATGAACAGGTTCCATCTGAAACACCTGCAGCACCTTTAACCAATCACAGCCTCTTGCTGGCATGAAGTCACATGATGCGTGTCTTCCTGTGTGTGTCTGTGTTTCAGTCGGTGGACATGGCGGGCCTGAAGTACCTGTGCACGGCTCTGGAGACCATGACGGATCCGGAGAACCCGGAATCTGAGAGCGAAGGCTGGCTGCTGGAGAAAGGTGTCAAGGAGACGCTGGCTGACGTGCTGAGCAAGGTGAAGATGATGGGGAAGACCAACCAGGTGGAGGAGGGCGGGGACGCACCTGAGGCGTGATAGCCCCGCCCACCACGGAGGACTGAGGCTCCCCCTCCCCTCACCACCAACCGCCACCTCCCCTAACGAGGGAGAAGCAGGAGTTCACCTGTTGTGTTCACACACTAAAACACACACACACTAAAACACACACACTTGTTCAAAGTGAACAAGTCATATAAAGCTGTGGATATTTTCTGTAAATATGTTGAACAAAGTTTATTTTTCATTTACTGTACCTAAAGCTCAGGATTCAGATTCAGTCACCGCCCTTCAGTACGAGCTGTCGGCCTGATGCCGGTCTTCACCTGATTCGCTGCTAAACTGCTGACGTCTGAGCACTGAAGTGTTTCAGTTTCCATTTCTCCAGCTCAGAGCACCAAGCATTTAAAAAAGCTCTTTTTACATTTTGAGGATTTTTGCCAAACGTGTAGTTTACCTGAAACACAAACGTCTCAGTAAGGGTTGGGCTCTTTACTGTCGCAGCCCAACCTCTGATGGTTGGCATGGAAACAGATGGCCGAACACACAAATAAAAAGCTAAAATGCTTAGTAGTGCTACTTCTGACCAAAGGTATTTAAACAGGTATTATAGGTGTACATACAGGTATTTAAATGATGATTCATGATTTTTCCTATGTAAGCGTCTTTTTAACATTTTCTTTATGGAGCAAACAGCTTCTTTGGCATGTTGTATATTTTGTTGTTAAGCTGAGCAGCTAGCTAACATAGCTAATGATGACGCTGGACTGAGCCTGGCAGACCGAGCTCAGGGTGAACATGTGGCCATCTGGTTCCCTGTCGGGGGGGATTCTGGTTCCGACCCAAACATGAATGTCTTTTACCGTCACACTGCAGCCAAACAAACCAGCACACAGTGAAGCAGTGCTGGTGTGTACTGGGAGTACTGGGCAGGAAGCAGCTTCACAGTGTGCAGCTCTGAGGTCAGTACGTTCAGTCAGTAGTCACTCAGGTTTTCACTGACATGTAAGATTTGTATGTTTCTGACTTGTGATGTTTTCAGTCTGATGTTTTGGGTCGGATGGAGTTTGTAGTTGCCATGTACGATAAGATTAAAAAAGATGAGACTGTATTCAAACTGCTTGATTCATCTATTATGAATGTCCTGGAAATGTAAACACCACTGCAAACACACCTGTACACACCTTTACACACCTTGACACACCTTCCAAACAGGAACTATTGTCCCATAAACAAGAACTATTGTCCCATAAACAGGAACTGTAGTCCCATAAACAGAAACTATAGTCTCATAAACAGGAACTATAGTCCCACAAACAGGAACTATTGTCCCATAAACAGGAACTCTAGTTCCATAAACAGGAACTTTTGTCCCATAAAAAGGAACTATTGTCCCATAAACAGAAACTCTAGTCCCATAAACAGGAACTATCGTCCCATAAAAAGGAACTATTGTCCCATAAACAGGAACTGTAGTCCGTAAACAGGAACTATTGTCCCACAAACAGGAACTATTGTCCCATAAACAGGAACTATAGTCTCATAAACAGGAACTATTGTCCCATAAACAGGAACTGTAGTCCGTAAACAGGAACTATTGTCCCATAAACAGGAACTATTGTCCCATAAACAGGAACTGTAGTCCCACAAACAGGAACTTTTGTCCCACAAACAGGAACTATTGTCCCATAAACAGGAACTATAGTCTCATAAACAGGAACTTTTGTCCCATAAACAGGAACTATAGTCCCACAAACAGGAACTATAGTCCCATAAACAGGAACTCTAGTTCCATAAACAGGAACTGTAGTCCCATAAAAAGGAACTATTGTCCCATAAACAGGAACTCTAGTCCCATAAACAGGAACTATAGTCCCATAAAAAGGAACTATTGTCCCATAAACAGGAACTATAGTCCGTAAACAGGAACTATTGTCCCATAAACAGGAACTATTGTCCCATAAACAGGAACTGTAGTCCGTAAACAGGAACTTTTGTCCCACAAACAGGAACTATTGTCCCATAAACAGGAACTATAGTCTCATAAACAGGAACTTTTGTCCCATAAACAGGAACTATAGTCCCACAAACAGGAACTATAGTCCCATAAACAGGAACTCTAGTTCCATAAACAGGAACTGTAGTCCGTAAACAGGAACTCTAGTCCCATAAACAGGAACTATAGTCCCATAAACAGGAACTGTAGTCCCACAAACAGGAACTATAGTCCCACAAACAGGAACTCTAGTCCCATAAAAAGGAACTATTGTCCCATAAACAGGAACTATAGTCCGTAAACAGGAACTATTGTCCCATAAACAGGAACTGTAGTCCGTAAACAGGAACTTTTGTCCCACGAACAGGAACTATTGTCCCATAAACAGGAACTATTGTCCCATAAACAGGAACTATTGTCCCATAAACAGGAACTCTAGTTCCATAAACAGGAACTGTAGTCCCATAAACAGGAACTATTGTCCCATAAACAGGAACTATAGTCTCATAAACAGGAACTTTTGTCCCATAAACAGGAACTATAGTCCCATAAACAGGAACTCTAGTTCCATAAACAGGAACTGTAGTCCGTAAACAGGAACTGTAGTCTGTAAACAGGAACTTTTGTCCCACAAACAGGAACTATTGTCCCATAAACAGGAACTATTGTCCCATAAACAGGAACTGTAGTCCGTAAACAGGAACTGTAGTCTGTAAACAGGAACTTTTGTCCCACAAACAGGAACTATTGTCCCATAAACAGGAACTATAGTCTCATAAACAGGAACTTTTGTCCCATAAACAGGAACTATTGTCCCATAAACAGGAACTATAGTCCGTAAACAGGAACTATTGTCCCATAAACAGGAACTGTAGTCCGTAAACAGGAACTTTTGTCCCACAAACAGGAACTATTGTCCCATAAACAGGAACTATTGTCCCATAAACCGGAACTGTAGTCCGTAAACAGGAACTTTTGTCCCACAAACAGGAACTATTGTCCCATAAACAGGAACTATAGTCTCATAAACAGGAACTGTAGTCCCATAAACAGGAACTATAGTCCCACAAACAGGAACTATAGTCCCATAAACAGGAACTCTAGTCCCATAAACAGGAACTGTAGTCCGTAAACAGGAACTGTAGTCCGTAAACAGGAACTCTAGTCCCACAAACAGGAACTATTGTCCCATAAACAGGAACTATAGTCTCATAAACAGGAACTTTTGTCCCATAAACAGGAACTATTGTCCCATAAACAGGAACTATAGTCCGTAAACAGGAACTATTGTCCCATAAACAGGAACTGTAGTCCGTAAACAGGAACTTTTGTCCCACAAACAGGAACTATTGTCCCATAAACAGGAACTATTGTCCCATAAACCGGAACTGTAGTCCGTAAACAGGAACTTTTGTCCCACAAACAGGAACTATTGTCCCATAAACAGGAACTATAGTCTCATAAACAGGAACTGTAGTCCCATAAACAGGAACTATAGTCCCACAAACAGGAACTATAGTCCCATAAACAGGAACTGTAGTCCGTAAACAGGAACTGTAGTCCGTAAACAGGAACTCTAGTCCCATAAACAGGAACTATAGTCCCATAAACAGGAACTGTAGTCCCACAAACAGGAACTTTTGTCCCATAAAAAGGAACTATTGTCCCATAAACAGGAACTGTAGTCCGTAAACAGGAACTTTTGTCCCACAAACAGGAACTATTGTCCCACAAACAGGAACTATTGTCCCATAAACAGGAACTCTAGTTCCATAAACAGGAACTGTAGTCCCATAAAAAGGAACTATTGTCCCGTAAACAGGAACTGTAGTCCGTAAACAGGAACTATTGTCCCATAAACAGGAACTATTGTCCCATAAACAGGAACTGTAGTCCGTAAACAGGAACTTTTGTCCCACAAACAGGAACTATTGTCCCATAAACAGGAACTATAGTCTCATAAACAGGAACTTTTGTCCCATAAACAGGAACTATAGTCCCACAAACAGGAACTATAGTCCCATAAACAGAAACTCTAGTTCCATAAACAGGAACTGTAGTTCGTAAACAGGAACTGTTGTCCGTAAACAGGAACTATTGTCCCATAAACAGGGACTATTGTCCCATAAACAGGAACTGTAGTCCCACAAACAGGAACTATAGTCTCACAAACAGGAGCTCTAGTCCCATAAAAAGGAACTATTGTCCCATAAACAGGAACTATAGTCCGTAAACAGGAACTATTGTCCCATAAACAGGAACTGTAGTCCGTAAACAGGAACTTTTGTCCCACAAACAGGAACTTTTGTCCCATAAACAGGAACTATAGTCTCATAAACAGGAACTTTTGTCCCATAAACAGGAACTCTAGTCCCATAAACAGGAACTATTGTCCCATAAACAGGAACTATAGTCTCATAAACAGGAACTTTTGTCCCATAAACAGGAACTCTAGTCCCATAAACAGGAACTATAGTCTCATAAACAGGAACTTTTGTCCCACAAACAGGAACTGTAGTCCAATAAACAGGAACTGTAGTTACATAAAGTTGATCTAATAAATTCATGTTTTTAGTTGATGTTATTATTAGTTCTTATAATAAATTGATTTTATTAAATGATGTTATTAGTTTTATTTATTATTAGTTGATCTAATAAATTCATGTTATTAGTTGATGTTATTATTAGTTCCTTTAATAAATTGATGTTATTTGCTGCTGTAATTAGCTGATAGATCCTGTCCATCACAGTGTTCTGCTGCTTTTTGTTGTGTTTAACCATTTTTTTTGTGTTTCTCATTTCCCAACTCATTTTTGTTTTCCAGTGCATTGATCCTCATAGCTTCAGTCAGAAGCAGCTGGACTTCTGTTGGTGCTTCTTGAAGACATTTCACCTTCATCTAAGACTTTCTCGGTTCTGAATGGCTGGTTGGGAGTCGCAGGGATTTATTGCCTTCCCATTCTACTGTCAGTAGAGCTGCATTTGAAGAAGCTGACCAGTGCTGTAGATCCTCTGTTGGTCCAGTTTAATGTGTGAAGGTCTTTCACCACGCAGCTTCACCTCCATCACCTTGAAGCCTCTGAGATTTGGGTCAGTAACAAACAGTGAGCTGAGAATCTGCACCCGTCAGTTAGAGGTGAGGAAGTCTGAGGGAAGTCCAGCTGCTTCTGCTGCAGGTCTGAGGTTCACCTCCTCATGGATGACAGAATCTACACAGACATGTTTGCAGTCTGGTGTTTCATCCTGTTGGTTCCACTGTTTCTGCTGCTGTTTTTATTTGATCATTTTCTTCGGTGTTTTCTACAGTGTGCAGGTCATTACAGCTGAGCAGATAAGACAGTTAATGAGCTCAGAAGAAAAGATTAACTTCCCTGAAGTCAGCTGAGGGCCAAGGACGGCCGCCATGATGCATGGAGGAACCCGGGGGTCCTGGAGGCGGAGCTAAGTCAGGTCCTTCACAGGTTCCTACTGCAGCCAGATACATGACTTCAGACAGAAACGCTGTCTGCTGAAGCTCCTGCAGGTGAAACTGAATGTTCTGGTTTAAGGTGGAGAACGTGCTGCCTGAACGGAGGGTCAGCGGTCGGTCGAGAGCCGACTGAGGAGATCAAGAATGATCAGAGATTAAAGCGAAGCTGAGGAGCAGATTTACTCTCTGATCCTGTTAACGCAGCACGCAACGCTTTTACCTGCAGCAGGTCAAGGTGAGGCAGCTTCCTGCCAGCAGGACGTTCAGCAACACTTCACAAACTTTACCCAGCAGCAACACAGACAGCACTGTGACATCACAGTAACATCATAGTGACATCACAGTGACATCACAGTGACATCAGGGTCAGTAACTTCAGTTAAAACCACAGGCTGTATCTACAGATGATTGAAACCTCCATAACGGTTCCTGTAGAAGCTCCGCCCTTCTCCATAACAACAGGACCTGACTCCTCCCACAACCAGCTGGTCCAGAAACTGGCCAATGGGGGGAGTGATATGAACTCTCACTCAAAGTGGTCACGCCCCTCATGATTCACACCTTTAAGCCTTGATCCAGTTTAAAGAGTGAATTCTCCACCTGTACAGGTGTCATGAACAGGGAAAACACTGTCTCCTGATTGGTTGGTTCAGGTCAGGTGTCTCAAGTTACAGTCCCTCAGCTGGAGGAGACAAAAATCAGCAGGAGGACAAAAAGCTGCAGAAAATCAGAACCATTTTCAGGGAGAAAAACGTCCTCAGGTGGAGTGAGACTTAGAGTGGTGCTGATTGGTTGAAGTCAGAGAGGACAGATCCTGATTGGTTGAAGTCAGAGAGGACAGATCCTGATTGGTTGAAGTCAGAGAGGACAGATCCTGATTAGTTGAACAACATGTTTTCTCTGATGTCCAGCAGCTTCTCCTCTCTAACATCGAAGTTCTCCAGATGTTTCTGCAGAAGGACACCTGTAGCATTCAGTAAATCCTCTGGATAGAAGAAGTCCACATTTCTTTCAGGAACTTGTTTCTCCTTTCAAAGAGTATTTAAAGGAATCCAGTGGAAAGTGGTTCAGCTCAAAGACTGCTGAAGATGTCTTGGGACCAATAAGTTTAGAAAAGCTTTGATTGATCCAAAGCCGGTCTCCAAAACACATATTTATTGTGTAATTTGAGGACAAAGTTCCTGGAGAGCAGCTGATCCAGAAATGATCAGTCTGTGCTGTAGATGCTGAACAAGTGTTTCTCTGACAGAGAAATGTGGAAAAACAAGCTGCTGTTTTTAAACCGGGTTAATCACGTTAATGAATCACAGCTTGGTGTGTTTCACTTCACTAGTCTGGAATAATTCACAAACACAAGTTCGTTTATTGTTCATATTTCAGGAAGTAAACTGGAAAGATTCCAGCTTTACACAATCAGCGTACTGGGAACCAGTTTAAATAGAATGAAACACACTGGGAACCAGTTTAAATAGAATGAAATACACTGGGAACCAGTTTAAATAGAATGAAACACACTGGGAACCAGTTGAAAGAGGCTGAACTTATCTGAGGTATGTGTCCACAAGATTTCAGTTGTGTGTCCAAATTAAGAAATGAGATAAAAAACTAAAGATCAATAAAATAAATATTCTAAGTGCTTCATAATTCAGTTCTATTCAGTTTTATTTATATAGCACCAGTTACAGTCAAATTGTCTCAAGAGGCTTTCCAGAACCCATAAGAACCCCCAGAGCAGAAATAAGGAGACAGAGGCAGAAAAACACCTTTAACTATGGAATACATTTCCTATCATAATTCAAGAGTATTTTAAATTGATTTGAGGGCAGCATTTATCGATTTCATTCTCAGATTTCGTGACATTGTCTCTCAGAACTCTGCTCTCGCGCTCAAATTTGCTCTGCGTGTTCAAACTGTGTCCTCGCACTCTTACGATGCTGCTCGTGCAGATTTCCTGCGCTCAAACTCAAACTCTTCCTCTTGCTCTCACGGAACTTCTGCCCACAGATCTCTGCTCTGCTCTCAGATTTTTTGTGTATCAACGCTGTCAACCAATAGAAGGCCGGCTAGCTTTGACCAATCAGATTATCCCTGTTTGTATACGGGTGCGTTCGCTGTTTTCCGAGGAGCGTCGCATACGGGCGGGCACTCTTTCAACATGTTTTATCCACTCCCTACCTCTGGGACTGTAATAAATGTGATTTCTTTTATTTTTTTTGACCACTGTTGGAATAAAATATTATTCAATGCATACAACAGCGTCCGAGCTTCTCATTAAAACGGCTCTATTGTATAATAATAGCGGCATCGAACACTGCTCTTTGAGGTGTCCTGGTGGAGAAAACAACGTCACTATCCTGAAGCCAGCGGGACAGCATTTGGCTTGCTAAAATGGACCGGTGTTGTGCAATTTTCACACTCCCCGGAAAAATCTGACTCCCCCTCAGGGTGAACGCGCTCGACTTCCGTTTCACTCTGCGGCCACTTGACGGGTTTTCTGTTGTACGTTTACTGTTTTTGCTGTTGTTTTCTACAGGTTTTCAGGTTAAATGTGATTAAGTACCGACATGCAGACGTGTTTTCCTATTAAATATGATTAGGTGACATGTTTCTCCTCCTCTTCTCACCCTAAATGGCATCGGGGGGGATCTACTACTCTCAGCTTCACTCCAATGAGGACATCAGGACAGGACAGGGTGTAATCACCAAATATTGTTCATATTCCATCAGTGTTCTACACGTATCAATAAAATATTTGTTCACTGAGAAAACTTTATATCTCCTTATTTAAAATCAGACTCCCCTAAGAATGCAAGATATGGCATCAAAATATGTCTGGTATTTATGTATAAAGTCTTTAATATAAGTATAGTTCTTAAGTATAAAGTCATTTGTTATTGTTGTTATTTTTATTGGGCCAGTAAACAATATAACAGAATTGAATTTCTTTACTTATCCCACACCTGGGAAATTATTTGCTACAACAGCTACAACACCTAATTACAACAAGTTTAACAAAAAAATTGTAAATTACAGTCTATAAGAACAGAATAATAAAATAAGGGGCTCAATGATCACAGTATGGCAGATTAAGAACAGACAGACTGTTTCAAAACTAGGACTTTAACAGAAATATGCAGGTTGAGTTAACTGTGCAGATTGTATGAGATGAAATAAGATCTGGAGTCAGATTTTGTTGGGTTATTTAAAGCTGCTGTCTGGAGTTTCCGTTTGTTTTCAATTTATGTATCATTTTTTAACAAAGCTTAAATGTGTTAGTCTAGTTCGATACTATAATATAAAGTTAGTATAACGCGATATGAAAATTTATTCCTGAGCTCCGCCTTCCTCTCATAGACCCCCATGTTATTCCAAAAAGCGTCGGTCGCTGCCGACCAATCAAGTTCGAGCTTCAGCTTTGTCATGCTGTCAATCAACGGTTACGCGCACAGCAAGCAAGCCCATGCAGAGGTGGGCGAGCTACGCACTACGCAACCGCGCACATTTGTTTTGCTTGTGGAGGAGAGAGCATCAGGGATCAGCAACTTCCAGAAAAGTTACCAATCCCACGGCTTGTCAGGCCAAGAGACTGCAGGACGTTTTGTGGCTCGGGGTGCTCGCGTCGCTCCCCGACCACGGCCTCCATAGCCCGCCTGACGGCTTCGTTTAGATGCCCGACCTCTGGAGGAAGATGTTGGGGCGTCTGGGACATACTCTTCATCAGAGGAGTCATGCAATTCTGAACTCTAGATAGAAATAAATAAACAATGTAACACATATACACGCGTAAATGCACTAAGTTTGATAAACAACGTCATCCAGAGGGATACACGAGTGTAATCACATATTGAAACTTTACTAGTTCGTCCTAGCAGATTCATGTTATTTTGGTATTAGGACAAGTTAGACTCAATACAGCATTCTAACGTAATTCCTTTATTATTTACTAAATGTACTAAATGTAGAAGAGTGGAAAACAGCAAAACAGGCGAGATGCTGCAGCACTCCGGGCACTTCTCTCATGTACTGCACGCGTGCACAAATAAAGGGGTGAAATCAGAGGGAGGGACCAACAGTGTTTTAGGAGACGCTGCGATTCAAACTCCGGACAGCAGCTTTAACAAAATCTGACTCCCTACTATTTTGGGAATGAAAGAAGTGACAACCTCCAAACTTTCTCAGCTACAACATCTGCACCTCTGCTGCTGCTGTGTGAAGTATCAAGTATGTAGTCCCGCTAGCTTCAGGATAACAGACAAACAGACAGACAGATGGCCTGGCGGAGGTCTGCGCTCTCCGAGTGCTTTTCTAGTTTCTCCTGTTTTCACCTCTCAGGTCCTGATGTCCTGTCAGAGATCTGTGCTGCAATGTATGTTTTTGTCCAGGAGATGGAGACAGAGATCCCCACTACCCCAGTCTGTCATCGAGTCCAGATGGATCGGAGGTTTTCAGTTTATCCATTTCCTTTCTGTCCATTTTCTTCGTTCTTTTGACCAACTTTGATTACCTTCCAGTCCAAAGATGTGAACTTATCTGTGGTATGTTCCTGGACGTGTCTGTAAAAAGTCCTATCTATTTTGTATATATGGTACAGATGCTGCTTCAGAGCCCTGTGATAGACTGTTACCTGTCCAGGTGTCCCCTGCCTTCACCCTGAGTCAGCTGGGATAGACTCCACCCCCATGACACTGATGAGGATTAAATGATGGATGGATGGATGGATGGATGATGGATGGATGGATGGATGAATGGATGGATGGATGGATGATGGATGGATGATGGATGGATGGATGGATGGATGGATGGATGATGGATGGATGGATGGATGGATGGATGATGGATGGATGGATGGATGATGGATCATGGATAGATGATGGATGGATGGATGGATGGATAGATGATGGATGGATGGATGGATGGATGATGGATGGATGGATGGATGGATGGATCATGGATAGATGATGGATGGATGGATGATGGATGGATGGATGGATCATGGATAGATGATGGATGGATGGATGGATGATGGATGGATGGATGGATCATGGATAGATGATGGATGGATGGATGGATGATGGATGGATGGATGGATGATGCTTAGTTTCCTCCACATAGATCAGGGGTGTCAAACTCAAAGCCCCCTTTAGGTCGTGGGCCGAACAGGATAAACATTTATTGAACACAATAAAAGTAAATGTTTTTGGAACATGAATAGGAATAAAAACAGATGGGAATATTATTCCACAATAAATAAACTTAAACTTTATATAACTTGAAATACTTTGTTCTCTCTCAAAATGTCTCTTGTCAAAATGATGAAAGTTACAACTATGAACATGCTGCATTTCATAAAAATAAACTTTAAATGTATTTTTAAGGACCATGAGCTGGATGTGAAGCCCTGAACACGACATACTGCTCCTGTTTATAAGTTGTCTGTTTAACCTGCTGAGCTTCAGAGGATGATAACTGTTGTTGTTCAAGGGAAAGAAAGCATGAGGACTTGCTGCTGCTGTGCATTCTGGGAAACCTTGTGGTTTTTTCCAACTTTGTTGTACCAACAACAAATTACATTTTCAGCTTATTCACAATGACAAATGTAGACATATTGACGTAAACACGATTGGTCTGATGTGTGTTTTCATGTCAAGTAGAACAGCTATTTTAATGTTCATGTTCAAACAAATCAGAATACCAGCTCTGCTGAACAGACTGTAGTTTTCTTTTTTACAAAGTTCCTTGTGTAGCTCAAAAACTCTACTGAGAATCTTTCCTGGACTCAGCCAACACACCTCTGTATGATCAGGAATGTCTGCAAACTCGGAATCTATTTCTCACAAAAAAGACTGAAATTGCCGGTGGTTCCAACCTTTAGCTAAGATAAAGTTTACGGTTTGCATTACGGTGCTCATTAAATGTTCCATTAACACTTTAGCACACAGTGTTTCCTGATGGATGATGCAGTGAAATGCTGTCTACTCACCAGTGCACTTCTCCTCCTGCATCTTTACTCGCATCCTCCCCACTTTTTTCACCGCACATCGCCGCTGCTCCATCTGTTGGAAGTCCAACAGGTTTGTCCCAGGGCAGTTTCACGTCGGTTACACTTGGACATACGTTTTCAGAAATGTCTTTTCCTGCCGTTGTCCCGTGCATCCATTTAATGTCCAGTATTTCCACTGTAACGCTCAAATCAGAGTCCACTCCACGGATGAAGACGGCTAGCTGTGCAGTGTCCGTCATGTCAGGACTTTCATCAACAGCAACAAACTCTTTGCTTCTTTCAGTCAGCCGTGTTCTTAAATCATCTGACAAACCCGATTAGCAGCTGTATTTCTGCTCAGGCTTACATTTGCCACCATCTGCTCTTTGTGTGGACACCTTCAGCATACAGTTCTTCAGAAACTCCCCCTCGGTAAATGGCCTGGTTTGGCTCTCTCTTCTGCCACAGTAAAGCTTGCTTTCACAGCAGCTTCACTTTGTGTTTTCTCTCTGGTGGAAAACGCTTGACTTGAATGACAGAAATGTTCCCAGGTAACCTCGGTAGCTGCTGCGCTGCATTATGGGATCTGTAGTTTGTGTGTTATCAGCGCTTCATGTCATCGGGCCATTAATAACAATAATAATAGATCAATGTATTGATCAATGTATCAATGGATATGATTGTATTATGGGCTGGATATGGCCCGTGGGCCTTGAGTTTGACATGTGCCATAGATGTTTTGATGCTTTGCATTAAGATCAGTCTGAAACCTAACAAGTCTGTTGGCTTTTTGTCGCTCTTCAAAATGTGCCTTACTCTTTTTTTTTCTCATTGTTTTTATTGCAGTTTTTACATTTTAATACAGAACAGTGTCTGCAACAGACAGAAAAAGTCCAGGACAACTCTGACTTTGGATGGTGGCGGTGGATTCCACAAATGAAAGTTATTTCAGTTGTACAGGATTCCTTTAAGCAGGGTGGAGGAAAGGTCAAGCCCTATAGAGTTCAAGTGTGGGCGCCACAGTGGAATGCATGATACTGGTGAGATAGAGCAGACCTGGGCATCACCGCGGCCACACAGCTTTGGTTGACTCTGACCACCAGTGTAAGGTTAACTGGAAATGACCAAATAAACATACTTTCTAATTTCACCTCATTGATGGACTAAAGCTGCACTGCTTTGGTTCTGACGTTGTTGTTTTTCTTTTTAAATTCACGTACAAAGTGACATTTTTGTATATCACATGACTGAATGTTATCACAACACGACTTTAGCCCTCAAAATGTCTGCTCAGGCTAAAAAAAGAAAGGTAGATACCAAATGTAAGATTTTCAACACCAATTGGACAGCTCAGTATCTATTTACTGAAGTTGGAGGTAAAGCCGTGTGTTTAGTTTGTGGGGAGCAGATCGCCGTGTTTAAGGACTACAGTTTGAGTCGGCATTACCAGACGAAACACGGGGAGAAATACAAAAACTTGACTGATGCCGACAAAACGCGAACATCGGAAGCTTTGCTAGCTAAGCTACAAACGCAGCAAGGCGTTTTTTTTTACCAAGCTCCATACATCCAGGGATGCAGCAATCAAGACCAGCTTTGTGATATCCCACTAAACAGCCAAAAACAGCAAGCCATTCTGGGAGGGGGAGTTTGTGAAAGAGTGCTTGGTAGACTCTGCAGCACTAATATGCCCTGAAAAAAAGCCACATTCAGGCAAGTTCTGCTGTCCAGGTGAACTGTGACGAGAAGGATGGAGGACATTGCAGGGAATGTGGAGCGACAGCTGCAAAGTGAAGTGCCCAGTTTTGACTTTTTCTCCTTGGCTTTGGACGAGAGCTGTGATGTCCACGGCACAGCCCCGCTACTGGTATTTATCCATGGGATAACGCCAGACTTCTTTTTTTTCAATTGAAGTTTTTTTTATTGTTTTTTCACCAATCAACAATATACAAGCATACATATATACACATACAGTTCCTTGTGAAAGTATTCGGCCCCCTTGAACTTTTCAACCTTTCGCCACATTTCAGGCTTCAAACATAAAGATATAAAATTTTAATTTTTTGTCAAGAATCAACAACAATTGGGACACAATCGTGAAGTGGAACGAAATTTATTGGATATTTTATACTTTTTTAACAAATAAAAAACTGAAAAGTGGGGTGTGCAATATTATTGGGCCCCTTTACTTTCAGTGCAGCAAACTCACTCCAGAAGTTCAGTGAGGATCTCTGAATGATCCAATGTTGTCCTAAATGACTGATGATGATAAATAGAATCCTCCTGTGTGTAATCAAGTCTCCGTATAAATGCACCTGCTCTGTGATAGTCTCAGGGTTCTGTTTAAAGTGCAGAGAGCATCATGAAGACCAAGGAACACACCAGGCAGGTCCCAGATACTGTTGTGGAGAAGTTTAAAGCCGGATTTGGATACAAAAAGATTTCCCAAGCTTTAAACATCTCAAGGAGCACTGTGCAAGCAATCATATTGAAATGGAAGGAGTATCAGACCACTGCAAATCTACCAAGACCCGGCCGTCCCTCTAAACTTTCACCTGGAACAAGGAGAAGACTGATCAGAGATGCAGCCAAGAGGCCCATGATCACTCTGGATGAACTGCAGAGATCTACAGCTGAGGTGGGAGAGTCTGTCCATAGGACAACAATCAGTCGTACACTGCACAAATCTGGCCTTTATGGAAGAGTGGCAAGAAGAAAGCCATTTCTCAAAGATATCCATAAAAAGTCTGGTTTGAAGTTTGCCACAAGCCACCTGGGAGACACAGCAAACATGTGGAAGAAGGTGCTCTGGTCAGATGAAACCAAAATCCAACTTTTTGGCCACAATGCAAAACCATATGTTTGGCGTAAAAGCAACACAGCTCATCACCCTGAACACACCATCCCCACTGTCAAACATGGTGGTGGCAGCCTCATGGTTTGGGCCTGCTTTCTTCAGCAGGGACAGGGAAGATGGTTCAAATTGATGGGAAGATGAATGGAGCCAAATACAGGAGCATTCTGGAAGAAAACCTGTTGGAGTCTGCAAAAGACCTGAGACTGGGACGGAGATTTATCTTCCAACAGGACAATGATCCAAAACATAAAGCCAAATCTACAATGGAATGGTTCACAAATAAACGTATCCAGGTGTTAGAATGGCCAAGTCAAAGTCCAGACCTGAATCCAATCCAGAATCTGTGGGCAGAGCTGAAGACTGCTGTTCACAACCCAGAGGAAAATTTTACTGCTCAAAGCTTGCTCTCCTACAGCTCAGGAGACAAATTTGAGATTCTCATGTCAGCCTCATTTTAGTTTCTATTTTGTCTAAAGGTTTCTCATACGTTTCTCCTAAAATTCACTAGGAGAAATAGGTGAGACAGGATAATTAGAGGGAGTCATACTTGAGACTTGTGGGAGATACCTTGCTAATCTCAATACAGTGTGTTTAATGGCTCCTTTATTTCTCCTCTGGAAAAGAAAATGAACAATAGTGGAGCTTCTACAGAGCAATATGTGAGACTCACTCACAGCTCCACAACAGACTCGGAATCAAACCACAACCTTCTGGGTGTGAGACAGCCACTCTACCCACTGAGCTATGCATATATTAATCTGCACACACACACCTTAGAAATGCTGCAACAAATAAGAAGTTGCCAGGATACAGCCTAAACATCTTGAGGCACTTATAATAATATATGGTGACTTCAATCATGTCACCCTCTCCTCCCACTTGACTGGATTTATCATTCTAAACACCACGGATCATCCACTCATAATATCGTGATGGGCCTCTCTCTGGACTGCAGGACGGAAAGATATAGAAGATCTTTGTACCCACAGCGATCAGGCTTTATAATTCTATAGCAAATAGCAGATGAGCTGACAGACAAATGAATTTCCCTTTTGGGATGAATAAAGTCATCTGAATCTTTATTAATTAATTTAAAAAAACATCATGTGGATTACAATAAAGTCAACATGCTAGATGATTAAAAACAACCAAAACGTTGATCTGAGTCTGAGAATTCAATGAGCGCTTGTGGAGATCTCTTCATTTGTTCTCTCTGAGCTTAGTATGAGATGCATGAACTGAAGCTGGGATGAGAACAGACTGAGTTCTTAGAGAGAGCTCTCTGATTTCTCTGCCTGAGATCACAAAGAGACACAAAAGTTGAGAAACTCTGAGAATTATATGAGAGCTTGTTGAGATCTCTTCTGAAACTTTAAAGGAGACTAAACTGAGATTTAGTGCATCTTATTGCTCAGGAGAAAAAAATGAGACACAGGAGAAATAAGCCTTAGTCTCAGTTTGGTGTCACACAGATCTCAAAGTTGTCTAGGAGAAGTAAATGAAACATTTTTGAGATCTCTTTTTGAATTTTCTTTTCCTCTGGGAAACGCTCTCCATCCAACCTCACTGAGCTCCAGCTGTTTTGCAGGAAGAATGGGCAAGAATTTCAGTCTCTGGATGTGCAAAACTGATAGAGACATACCCCAAGAGACTTGCTGTGATGACCCTGGGTCATTTTGTGTAGTGTTTATGCTGAGAAACTTGGTCTCCTCTCCTCCTCCTGTGTGTGAGTGGGTGTGGCTGTCCAGCAGAGTCAGTAGCAGTGATTAGATCCTGGTGCTGAGGCTGATTGGGCTGCTGGGAGGATTGCTGCCACCTGAGAGTCTGCCTGGAGGCTACAAAAACCAGCTGCTGCAACCTGCTCATGCTCTCCTGATCCAGCCACCCTCGATGAAGCAGCCTGTTGTCAGCTCTGTGTGTCCATGTGATAGTTGGAGACTGATCCTGTGGTAGGGGCAGGAAGCCCAAAGACCTGTTAGTGACTAAGTTTGTTAATTGTTTATTCTGGAAACCCCAGTTTATAGTTTGCTTTATAAAATTATAATTTTATGTTACTGGGAGTTTTAAGTTACCTTTGTTTGCTTTGTTTGAAGAATAAACCTTTCGTGCACCTTTTGAGATTTTTCCAGGCTGGCTTCATTGGGGGTGGCTGAGTCCAGAGCATTATCATGCTGCGTTCATGGTTCCCCTAGACTAGGGACGTAACACTTGCAGCTGTAATTGCAGCAAAAGGTGGCGCTACAAAGTATTAATGCAAGGGGGCCCAATAATATTGCACGCCCCACTTTTCAGGTTTTTATTTGTTAAAGTATAAAATATCCAATAAATTTCATTCCACTTCACGATTGTGTCCCACTTGTTGTTGATTCTTGACAAAAAATTAGAATTTTATATCTTTATGTTTGAAGCCTGAAATGTGGCGAAAGGTTGAAAAGTTCAAGGGGGCCGAATACTTTCACAAGGCTCTGTGCACAACTCTTCTCTCTTCCTCCCAAACAGACTACTGCCGTCTCTCTCGCTCGCGCTGCATTCAGGGTCGCTCGGACATCTCGCTCTCCCCCTCTCACACACACACATGCTGCTCTCTCTCCCTCTCATAATGCTTGTCTCCTGTATAAGAGCGTTGCATTTTTTTCACGACAGTGTAGGAACTGATCCCGCTGCTGTTTTTAACCACCAGCGGTATACAGTATTACCGTAATACTGCCCAAGCCTAGGCTCTACTTACATTTGTGAACAAACATTTACATACAAAATCCAGATATAGATCCTCTCTCACTGATGATCATCTGTCAGCTGTGCTTCACATCCACTTCAGACATTCATCCTGACTTTGATGCACTCGTTAAAGCCCAGCAGAGCTTAGACTTCTCTCACTGAACAAGAGAAAAGGATTTAAAAACACCAAATGAGGTAGTTAGACCATAAATGTCTTCATGTTAAGGCACCAGACAGCAGTGAACTGGGACACTTTATTTAGAAGCCTCTTTCTCAAAATCACAGTTAAGGACAGTCCAATAAGTTGTTTCTTGCTTAATGTTTGGAGCACAAAGACAATATTGTGATGCCTTTAAAATGCTCAGAACCTTTACACAACCTTCCAACAATATATGAAACTCAGATTGTGTTTTGGATTGAATGTGACTGAAAATGTTCACTAATATGAGTCAGAAATAGTAAAAATGCTATCATTTTGTCTGCCATTGTTTTGAGAAACTTGAGTGACTAAAATACATCATTTTGTTCATTGCATAAGTTTAACATATGCTCTTGCCAGCGTGTCAAAACAATGCTATTCACTGCTTTTTATAAAGAAATACAATAGAGATTAAACAGAATGGACTTGAGCCTTTTGGCCCGGCCCTCCACAGTATCTTCTGTTTCTTATGTGGCCCCATGGAAAACATAACTGCCCACCCTGTTCTGGAGGGATCAGTTCAGAAAGAACTTTCTGCCGTCCGCTTACAGAGGAGCCTTGTCCTGACCCACTGCACAAGAATATTTTTTGTGGCTGCAAATGTTAAAACATCATAAAGTCTCTTGCTGGTTGGTGTTCTTGCATGCTTACTGGGATCAGAGACACAGGGTCCATGTCTGTCTGAATGTCAAGAATACCTTCCATTTCTGTTCAATATTGTTGAAGTTTATAACAAGACCAAAAACAATGAGTCAAGGTTCCCACATTAGTTTTACACTTCAGACACAGAGGGGAGAGAGAGTGGCTAAACAGATGCCTTCAGTGAGGACATACAGGTAATCTGTGTCTGATTTTAAGTTGTACTGCTCTTGTCCGGGTGCAAACTGAAATATTTTCTGCATTAACCCAAATGGAGTTCCATGTTCCTTGGTCTAAGGTGACAGACAGCTCTTCCTCCCCTCCCCTCACCCTCTGCGTGTCAGAAGCAGACAGTCCATGAAGCACAGCACACACTGAGCTCAGACACCTTAAGTTTCTGTTCAAACAGCATTCTCTCAATAGCAGATATTTCAGGATGAGCAATAAGAGTTGTACTATGGGTAATGTAGTGTTTTATTTGCAAAAAGCGAAAAAAAACTTTAATCAAAGTGTATTGTTAGTGAGCTGTTCAAATGACATGAGGCTATCATTTGTAAACAGATCAATCAGTGACTTAATATCCTGATTACACCATTGATGAAAACCTGGTCTGAAGAGCCTGGTGGAAAAGCAGGATTATTTACAACTGGTGAACATGGATGTTAGACTTGATCTGCCCTCGAGACGGCGAACAAGCCGCCATGCTTTTAGAGTATTAATGGTTACAGGGTTAGTACAATAGGCTTCGATTTCTTTAAAGCTTTTAAGAAATAGTAAATCATTCAATCTGCACTGTGACAATGCTGCCTCAATATCATCCATATCAAAGCTTTACCCGTAACCCAGTCATTTATAAACCTTAAATGGGTGCAGAGCTGATAGATTTCAATATTAGGCGTGTCTAAAGCACCCATCGAGGTGTAAAAGTGCCATCTGAAGCCTGACTCTACGTTTATTCCAAATGAAAGAGCTGAGCCATCCATTTATGTCCGTCAACACCCTCTTGGAAAACAGAACAGGAATCATTTGAATAGGATATAAAAGCTTAGATAATTCATTTTAACAAGGGCCTAACCAAGAGATAGGAGAGAGACCCAGCGTTCCAGATCCTCCTTAATGTTATATAAAATTAGCTTTGCAGAGCTGATCAAAACATGGAGTAACAGAAATACCCAAATATTCAAACCTGTTGGGGGACCATCTGAAAGGAAATGGAGGCGTCATAGATGGTATTGCTGAGAGCGCACCAGGGAAGGGACAGAGCCTCTGATCTGGACAAGTTAACTTTGTAACCAGAAAAGCAACTAAATCCTTTAATCACATCAGTTAGAGCTGGCACTGATGTTTCAGGGTCAGTCAAAAGGATGAGAACGTCATCAGCGTATAAGGTTATTTTATTTCACAACTGTGTATTGAGGACGATCCCCTTATGGCCTCAGCAAAGAGAAGGGGAGACAAGGGGCAGCCCTGCAGTAGCCCTCTATGCATGGAGAAGGATTCAGACCGGAATCCATTAGTCATTATATATATTATCCATTATATATAATTCTGATCCACTTTATAAAGTTCTCTCCTAAACCAAATTTGTCCAAGACAAAGAACAAAAAGGACCATTCAATTCAGTCAAACGCTTTCTCTGCATCAAGAGAAAGCACTATACCGCTGATAGAGTGTCGTTTAAAAGCCTGAATAGTGTTCAACGAGCGTCTGACATTAGCTGATGAGTTCCGGCCCTTTATAAAACCTGTCTGGTCATCTTTTATTCATACTGGCAACAGATTTTCTAAGCGAGAGGCTAAGATTTTAGAGAGTAGCTTTCTATCCACATTTAAAGCGCTACAGGCCTACAGGATGCACAGGATTCAGGACATTTCCCTTTTCTAAAATGAAGCAGATATTGGCCTCTTTCAGTGTTTGTGGAAGTTCTCCTTTAGTGAAGGAATAATTGAACATACTGAGAAGAGGTTCTGCAAGAATATTTTGAAACTGTTTATAGAATTCACAGCAAAAGACATCCGGTGTGATTTTCCATTTTGCAATAATTTTATGGCTTTAATCGCTTCATTTTTAGTTATAGGACTGTTAAGAGCAGCCCTCTGCTCTTCTGACAAACTTGGTAGGCTAAATTGAGCAAATAAAATGCTCATAAGTTGATCTCCATCCGGAGCTTGGTCAGAAGCATACAGCTGTTGGTAGAAACTCTTAAAACAGTCATTTATCACTTTGTGGCCGTCTTTATCAGACACAGCTGCAGGAGTTAGGGATTCTGCACGTTTTTTAACATAGTAGGCCAAACATTTTCCAGGTTTATCCCCATGCTCATAAAATCTCTGCATCCCCTGTAAGAAGGTCATTTAGAGCTGACCTGAGTGCAGTGATTTCTTCCCACAGGTGTGGTGAAGAAGAATCGATATACTTTTTTATTTATCTACCAATTCACTCTCTGGGGACTTTTGTTTTTCCTGATTTGATGCTTTTTGGTTGCAGAGTATGAGATAATTAACCGTCTGGCATAAGCCTTACAGGTTTCCCATAGGATGGAAGAATCTTTGGCTGACAGAGTATTGACTGATTAAAGTGCTTCAAGTTCAGTATTAAAACGTTTCACAAATTTGTCATCCTTAAGAATTATGGTATCAAGTCTCCAGTGCTGAGACTGTTGCAGTGACGACTCAGGGTTGATGTCCATTATTACTCTGGCATGGTCAGAAATAATTATACTGGAAATGTGACATGATAAAACTGAATAAAGACCAGTATGTGATGAAAACAGGTAGTCAGTTCTAGTTTGACATTTGTGGGGGGCAGAGTAAAACGTATCATGTGAATACATCTCCAGATGAACTCAGCAGTGCCTTATTCTTGAGCTGAGTCTCACCACACTGTGACAAATTCTCATCCACGAGTTTCAGCGTTCGGCATTCAGTGTACAGCCGTCCGCGGTCAAAAACTGATTGGTCCCTTCTGGCTGGAAACCCTACCTTGACACAAGGTTGTTGCTAGAGGTACGGACCCGTACCCGTAGCCTGTGGCCTACGGATACGGCACTTGCCATTTGCCAATCAGATATGCGAGATCTGGTCACGTGACTCCCGGTAGACGCTAGCTGTACGGACCGGTAGCATCGGTACTACAGGTACGGACCCTAAACCTGACCCTAACACTAACCCTAACCTTAACCTTTGCTTACCTTTCAACAGTTTGCAGTGGTTAGCAGTTTCTTGACTCGCGAGACTCGCGTACGGGTCCGTATCTGTCTGGCAAATGGAAAGTGCCGTATCCGTAGCCCACAGGCTACGGGTACGGGTCCGTATCTGTAGACACTACCTTGACACAAAGGGTCCTACCTTATATAGGCAAATTGACAAATCAATAAAGAGTGAAACCCACAGACACCAATATAAAGTAAAAAACAATTTCAAATGTGCTCCTACAGGGGCTACTTTAAAATGAACTTTATTAAGTTTATGATAGAACACAAACGTTGAAGAACCCGTTCTGTCATCCTCAGTGATTGTTGTAATTACTCCCAGGTGGTTCGGGTTAGCATTAGACTTAGCATTAGGGTTAGCATTAGGGTTAGTGTTAGCAATAGGCAAAGCATTACATTAGGGATAGCATTAGAATTAGCATTAGAGTTGGGGTTAGCAATAGAGTTAGCATTACGATGGGGTTAGCATTCAAGGTAGCATTAGGGTTAGGGTTAGGGTTAGCATTAGGCAAAGCATTACATTAGGGATAGCATTAGAGTTAGGGTTAGCATTAGGGTTAGCATTACGTTAGGGCTAGCATTCAAGGTAGCATTAAGGTTAGGGCAGCAGGTCCCTGGGGCCTCATTTTTAAACATTGCGTAGGATCCATACTAAAGTTTGCATACGCCGAAAATCTGAAATGGGCGTACGCTAGTGATGTTACGCTCGAGCCAGTTTGCTCGACACAGTGCCGAGCTTTTGAAGCGAATGTGTTCAGAGACGGTGTTTGGATCCCTGCTTCAGCACGCCCACAATCACGTGACTATCGAGAATGAGGCCTCGTTACGTCACATCGCGTGTCGCGCTGCTTCAAGCGAACTTTGAAGGGGTTGGACATTTCAATCTGTCCAGGTCTTAAAAGGCAAAGGGGTCTGATTCAATCCTCAAACTGAGTTTTTGAGAGGAGGAGATCACGCTAGTGCATTTGCCATTTTGAGAGAAGTTAGGGAGAGTATACATTTAGTTTAGATATATCTAGTTGCATTTGATGCATTAAATAACACACAGATACATACGCATAGATTCACTCATACACAACACACATTCATTCATAGAAACACACTACACATATATGCACACAAACATACATATGTTTTAAAACATTTATTGCAAGTACAAAGCAGTGAGACAAGCAGTCCTGAGGCTTTTTCATTTGTTTCCACTTAGGTGCAGTTCTGACACAGGACCAGCAGATGTCACTCTTCTGGTTGTGTCAAATGCTTCAAAGCAATGCGTCATTCTTGAAGCAGATGTGTCAAAGTGCTTCATGAAGCTTCGATTTCACCATCACTAGCGTATGCCCTTCACCCCTGATTTATAAAACTGTAAGCACAGCTGCATGCAATTTATAAATCACACACCAGCTGGAAGATTGTGCAGGTGGATCCACCTCACATTCCGCCCACATTTTACCATGAATGGTCAATGCAAAGTAACTCATGAATGTATCTGTATATAAATAAGCTGCTGATCCACGGCATTTCACGCAGCGCCCCCTGCAGTCTGTTCACTGCTGGGTGACCCAAAAGTTTGGAAACAAACTTTAACTGCAGTGTCTTTGAGTTGGGGGTGCATGAATTCACTCTTATTTTACCCATTTTTGTTATAGCATAATAAAATAACTTAAAAGCATCATATTTGTCGAGTGCAATAACTCAGAAGAAAATGAATAGAAGCATAAGGTCCAGGTATGCTGCAGCAGAACCTCTAAATGCAGAGCCATCACTGTCAGATTTCAAAACTCTTGATGGTAAAGTATCTGACAGTTTAAATTTTTTTAAACCTCAAAAAGTACTATGAGGCAACATTTACTGGCCAGTTTGAGGAACCTTCATAAGCATGAATGAAGATACATTCCAGAAGAGACCAGTGTAACCAGGTGGTGGAAATGTTCACGTCCTTGTATAAGAAACAAAGATGAACATGTGGAAATATGTTTGTTTTACACTAATCTGATACTCTTCTGAATATATCTGTGGTACTGATTTATTGAAATATTATTTGGATTATAGACTTCATTTGTTTCCAAACTTTTGGGTCACCCTGTTCACTGCTGTGCGTCAGGATGAATGAACATGTGTTGACCCAGGCCACCCTGCCACTAAATTTGTTAAAATCTGTCACAGCCGAGTGGAATATGTCTCTGATTAAAGCCTTTAAAATAGAATTAAATTGGGAAGTTTGAATTACAAACAATTAAAACTGACAACGCCACCCAGTAAGGGACTAGGACCCGTTTTAAAGAGGTTCTTAACCCAGAGGTGAGCAGTGCATAACAGAGGGTAAAAACTTTCTCCCCCATTCCAATAATATTTATTCATGTAAAACAAAACAACATTTAAGAATAAACAATAAAAAAGTTAACAGACTAAAAGTTCTTAAAATCAAGTCACTAATAAATTGGTGACCACTGCGGGGCCTCTTCTTTGATGAGGGTTCTGGGGAGCCTCTCCAGTCCTCCGGGGCCGCGGCGCTGCGCCTCGCGATCACGCAGGCTCTGGAGCCTGAGAGAGAGGATCGGCCAGTGGGGGAAGTAATAACAGGACCCACACGTGGCGACTCACCGGGTCTGGGCGGCGATATCCAAGCCGCCCAGTATGCTGCAAACACGCGTTGAGCACCGCCGTGCGTTCCAGACCTGGCCCACTTTGTGGCTCCCGTGCGTCTCTCTCTCGCTCTTCGGTCGTCCTGTCTCTGTGCCGGTGCTGTGCGCCCTTGTTTCAGCCTAGTAGTTTGCCATGGTGCTCGTCATACACCGCCATTCACCGTCGCTTCTGCCCGGTTATCTATCGTGCTGCCCATCGCACGCTGCCGTTCCCCGCTGCTTCTGCCACCGCCCCACTGCCTCTCCGTCTCGCCTCCCACGGCTCACCTCCGCTGCCACGCTGCCCGTTCCTCCTCTCTCCGTCCTTCCTGCACTCTTGTCTTCGTCCGATTGTCTTTTATTTGCTGTCATTGCCCCAGGTTCAGTCCTGCGTAATCAACTGATTAGCACCAGGTGTGCTCAATCAATGTCCACAGTCTGTTCTGCTACACGCTGGCAGGTAGTGGGTGTGGCCTAAACTCATTGGAAACAAGGGAAAAAAAAGGAATATGCAAAGAAAAACAGCACAACCAAACATGCAAATTGACAAACTAACACAGAAATCAAGCAACTAATTGCACAACAAAATATAAGGAATGCGCACACCAAATAATCATGCAAATAAAGATAATCACAATAAATAAAAGGCCATATTCCCACAGTCCGATGTACAAATAATTTGTACACTGATTGAATGTACATTTTTTCGGTTCACATTCATCTTCACTCGGAGCCCTTACAGCAACATGAGTGCAGTCAGTTACGCCGATTACATTTGGGAAACCGGACATCGCTGCAAATTGCCGTTTAATGTTGGCCTGTTCACCCACAGTGTAAGGCAGGGGTGTCAAGATCCGTTCCTGGAGGGCCACTATCCTGCATGTTTTAGATGTTTCCCTCTTCCAACACAGCTGATTCAAATGATCAGCTCGTTATCAGGCTTCTGCTGAGCTTGATGATTAGCTGATCATTTGAATCAGGTGTGTTGGAAGAGGGAAACATCTAAAACATGCAGGATAGTGGCCCTCCAGGAACTGAGTTTGACACCCCTGGTGTAAGGAAACCTGATGTACTGACTGGTCATGTTTATAATGTCATCCAAACAGCTGGCATTATTGCGCTGAGGGATGGTTGTGATATCCAGACCTAAAGGACATCATTTAACTGTATATCAGACCCAGATAGGATTTAGACAACAAATGTAACCTCATATATTCTTCATATAAAACACAGACCTGTCGGCCACTTAACGCTGGAAGGAGCCAGAAACCCCCGAGTCGTCAGCTCCTGTGTCTGTACCGGGATGGTTTGGGCGGGGGGGTCTGTCTAAGACGGCCCAGTTCAGCACATAGATCCAAGAGCACTGCTCTAGGGAATCTAAATCGGCTTGTTAGCCAGTCATCGTCCAGAATATCCCCGTTATCTGTAAAATCTCTCTCCATTCTTAACATGATCTTCCAGCAATGCCAGCTCATCCATTGTGCCACATTACACACGGCTGTGACCCGCTATTTATCCACTTGATCAGTGATTGGACTGATTGTCACAGGCCTTTTCCAAATCAGTAATCAATCAGTGCCACTCACCGCTCTGTATCATTTGAAGATGTTTGATATATGAACATAGTTCTGCAAATACAGTTGTAGGCCGAATGGCGCACTATATGAACATCTACAACAATGAGGGTTTATGATTATCCGGCTCTACAAGTCTAATATGTGATAACAATAAAGGTTTGAGATCAGTCTGGTTTCAATTCACCACTTCACCCTCCATCACTGCCGTTCCCTCTGTCTCCAAAATGTGCTTAAGCAAGCATCAAAGTTGGTGCACCGGTGCGCACATTCTCACACCAAGTTTGTTTTTAGAAATCACAACCTTTGCACAGAAAGTGGCGTATGCAACTTTCTAGCCCTGTTTTGTGTGTACGCAAGCTTTATAAATGAGGCCCCTGGTTTAAGTTTGGGGTAGCAGGAACCTGGTTTCAGCTGTTGGTGTCACTATAGGAATAAAGAAAAATATAGTCATAAAATCCAGAAAAAAGTATAAATATGTTAAAAATCTAGAACATATAAACACAGCGGTGCATTCATTCCACTGAGGATGGTGGTCTGATTCAGCAGAGGATGTGAGAAACAAACAGAAACATGAGACGAAGAAGCTTGTCCAGCAGAGGGAGATGTTTCTGCAGAAGCAGCTCTGAGTTCGTCACATCATTATTCATATCTGCTCTGATGTTGACTGAAACATGGATCTGTGATGTGCTTTAATGTTTCATTTGTCAGCGTGGTGAGAGAACAAAGGAAGAACAAAGCAGGATGAGGAGAGGAGAAAGAAGCTGAGGAGATTCGCTTCAGTTTGTGAATCCAACTGTTTGAATCATCGACTTATCCTCCTCCTCAGACAGGAGGAAGAGGAGGATGAGGAGGAGGAGGAGGATGGAGCAGGATCTCAGCTGTGACTTGTTCTGCTGCTGTTGAGGATTTAAAGCTGATTTCTGGTGAGTGTTGAACACAGACTGAACTCCGTCTGTCAGCTGTTCGCTCTGGTTGGATTCTGGCTCAGAGTTTGACTGAAAATATCCGATGGTGCAGGAAATGAGGTCGTCTGAATTGAAAAATCTGCTTCATGTTGGTTTTGACACATTCTCTGTTTCCTTCTAGCTGTGAAGAAGATGTTTGGAATAAACTGATGTTTTCTCATGAAGACAAAAAGATGTTTCAGATGAAAACAGCAGAAAACTAGATGCTGGAGTTTGGAAACAGCAGCTGTTGGTTTCATGGGAAAGTGGAACGTTTGGGAGTTGCTTCAGTTGATGAAGGTCGTGTTTCTACAGAAGATGGAGTCTGACTTTTGAACAGCATCAGAAGAGTTAGGGTTAGCAGCAGCAGACAACATCTCCAGCAGACAGAAGCTGCATGTTCCTCTAACAAGAAGTCGTCTCCATGTTTGGATCCCAGCAGATGAAGTTTGGAAGCAGCCTGTGGTCTCCTCAGCAGAGGACACAGTCTGGAAACCGACTGAAGATGAAGTTTGGAAGCAGGCTGTGCACCCTGAACGTTGGAGGTCGCAGGTTTTCCTTCTCAGCGGAGCTCATGAAGCGCCTCCCTCTCAGCAGACTCAGCCGGCTGCATCGCTGCGTGTCAGAGAGCGAGCTGCTGGAGCTCTGCGACGACTACGACCGCGACCGGAATGAGTTCTTCTTCGACCGCCACTCTGAGGCCTTCAGCTTCATCATGCTGTACCTGCAGCACGGCAAGCTGCGCTTCGTACCGCACATGTGTGAGCTGTCCTTCTACAACGAGATGCTGTACTGGGGCCTGGAGAGCTCCGACCTGCAGCCCTGCTGCCAGCGTCGCCTCGACGACCGCATGTCCGACTGCTTCGTCCACTACTTTCCTGAGGAGGAGCCTCGAGGCCCTGAGGAGCCCCGGAGCCTCTGGCTGGAGAGAATGAGGAGGACGTTCGAGGAGCCCACCTCTTCGCTGGCGGCGCAGATCCTGGCTTCGGTGTCGGTGCTATTCGTGGTCATCTCCATGGTGATGCTGTGTGCCAGCACCTTACCGGACTGGACGGCTGCTGAGACCGTGGAGCAGCAGAGGTAGGCGTGTGGACAGACACACGTATGACACATGTTCACCCTGGAGACTTTGTGTTTCACTGTCAATGAATCAGACTCAGAGGACAAAAGATGCATTTAAAAATCTGCCAGAAGCTGAGAGTTTCTCAAAGTTGTCTCTTTCTCTGTTTTTAAAATCCCATTTATACAGAAGCAAAAAAACCTGTGAGCAGCAGCGACACGCTTCTACGCTTTAGCACACGCTTTAAACCCGAACCTTAACCAGCGACACGCTTCTACGCTTTATCACACGCTTTAAACCCGAACCTTAACCAGCGACACGCTTCTACGCTTTATCACACGCTTTACACCCGAACCTTAACCAGCGACACGCTTCTACGCTTTAGCACACGCTTTACACCCGAACCCTAACCAGCGACACGCTTCTACGCTTTATCACACGCTTTACACCCGAACCCTAACCAGCGACACGCTTCTACGCTTTATCACACGCTTTACACCCGAACCCTAACCAGCGACACGCTTCTACGCTTTATCACACGCTTTAAACCCGAACCCTAACCAGCGACACGCTTCTACGCTTTATCACACGCTTTACACCCGAACCTTAACCAGCGACACGCTTCTACGCTTTATCACACGCTTTACACCCGAACCTTAACCAGCGACACGCTTCTACGCTTTAGCACACGCTTTAAACCCGAACCTTAACCAGCGACACGCTTCTACGCTTTATCACACGCTTTAAACCCGAACCTTAACCAGCGACACGCTTCTACGCTTTATCACACGCTTTACACCCGAACCTTAACCAGCGACACGCTTCTACGCTTTATCACACGCTTTACACCCGAACCTTAACCAGCGACACGCTTCTACGCTTTAGCACACGCTTTAAACCCGAACCTTAACCAGCGACACGCTTCTACGCTTTATCACACGCTTTAAACCCGAACCTTAACCAGCGACACGCTTCTACGCTTTATCAC
Source organism: Acanthochromis polyacanthus (assembly GCF_021347895.1). NCBI lineage: Eukaryota > Metazoa > Chordata > Actinopteri > Pomacentridae > Acanthochromis > Acanthochromis polyacanthus. The sequence continues at coordinate 37,978,319 of NC_067127.1, read as the reverse complement.
ACGCTTTACACCCGAACCTTAACCAGCGACACGCTTCTACGCTTTATCACACGCTTTACACCCGAACCTTAACCAGCGACACGCTTCTACGCTTTATCACACGCTTTAAACCCGAACCCTAACCAGCGACACGCTTCTACGCTTTATCACACGCTTTAAACCCGAACCTTAACCAGCGACACGCTTCTACGCTTTATCACACGCTTTACACCCGAACCTTAACCAGCGACACGCTTCTACGCTTTATCACACGCTTTACACCCGAACCTTAACCAGCGACTCGCTTCTACGCTTTATCACACGCTTTAAACCCGAACCTTAACCAGCGACACGCTTCTACGCTTTATCACACGCTTTAAACCCGAACCTTAACCAGCGACTCGCTTCTACGCTTTATCACACGCTTTACACCCGAACCTTAACCAGCGACTCGCTTCTACGCTTTATCACACGCTTTAAACCCGAACCTTAACCAGCGACACGCTTCTACGCTTTATCACACGCTTTACACCCGAACCTTAACCAGCGACTCGCTTCTACGCTTTATCACACGCTTTAAACCCGAACCTTAACCAGCGACACGCTTCTACGCTTTATTACACGCTTTACACCCGAACCTTAACCAGCGACTCGCTTCTACGCTTTATCACACGCTTTACACCCGAACCTTAACCAGCGACACGCTTCTACGCTTTATCACACGCTTTACACCCGAACCTTAACCAGCGACACGCTTCTACGCTTTATCACACGCTTTAAACCCGAACCTTAACCAGCGACACGCTTCTACGCTTTATCACACGCTTTACACCCGAACCTTAACCAGCGACTCGCTTCTACGCTTTATCACACGCTTTACACCCGAACCTTAACCAGCGACACGCTTCTACGCTTTATCACACGCTTTACACCCGAACCTTAACCAGCGACACGCTTCTACGCTTTATCACACGCTTTACACCCGAACCTTAACCAGCGACACGCTTCTACGCTTTATCACACGCTTTACACCCGAACCTTAACCAGCGACTCGCTTCTACGCTTTATCACACGCTTTAAACCCGAACCTTAACCAGCGACACGCTTCTACGCTTTATCACACGCTTTACACCCGAACCTTAACCAGCGACACGCTTCTACGCTTTATCACACGCTTTAAACCCGAACCTTAACCAGCGACACGCTTCTACGCTTTATCACACGCTTTAAACCCGAACCTTAACCAGCGACTCGCTTCTACGCTTTATCACACGCTTTACACCCGAACCTTAACCAGCGACACGCTTCTACGCTTTAGCACACGCTTTAAACCCGAACCTTAACCAGCGACTCGCTTCTACGCTTTATCACACGCTTTAAACCCGAACCTTAACCAGCGACACGCTTCTACGCTTTATCACACGCTTTACACCCGAACCTTAACCAGCGACTCGCTTCTACGCTTTATCACACGCTTTACACCCGAACCTTAACCAGCGACACGCTTCTACGCTTTATCACACGCTTTACACCCGAACCTTAACCAGCGACTCGCTTCTACGCTTTATCACACGCTTTAAACCCGAACCTTAACCAGCGACACGCTTCTACGCTTTAGCACACGCTTTAAACCCGAACCTTAACCAGCGACTCGCTTCTACGCTTTATCACACGCTTTAAACCCGAACCTTAACCAGCGACACGCTTCTACGCTTTATCACACGCTTTACACCCGAACCTTAACCAGCGACACGCTTCTACGCTTTATCACACGCTTTACACCCGAACCTTAACCAGCGACACGCTTCTACGCTTTATCACACGCTTTAAACCCGAACCTTAACCAGCGACACGCTTCTACGCTTTATCACACGCTTTAAACCCGAACCTTAACCAGCGACTCGCTTCTACGCTTTATCACACGCTTTACACCCGAACCTTAACCAGCGACACGCTTCTACGCTTTAGCACACGCTTTAAACCCGAACCTTAACCAGCGACTCGCTTCTACGCTTTATCACACGCTTTAAACCCGAACCTTAACCAGCGACACGCTTCTACGCTTTATCACACGCTTTACACCCGAACCTTAACCAGCGACACGCTTCTACGCTTTATCACACGCTTTACACCCGAACCTTAACCAGCGACTCGCTTCTACGCTTTATCACACGCTTTACACCCGAACCTTAACCAGCGACACGCTTCTACGCTTTATCACACGCTTTAAACCCGAACCTTAACCAGCGACTCGCTTCTACGCTTTATCACACGCTTTACACCCGAACCTTAACCAGCGACTCGCTTCTACGCTTTATCACACGCTTTACACCCGAACCTTAACCAGCGACACGCTTCTACGCTTTATCACACGCTTTAAACCCGAACCTTAACCAGCGACTCGCTTCTACGCTTTATCACACGCTTTACACCCGAACCCTAACCAGCGACACGCTTCTACGCTTTATCACACGCTTTAAACCCGAACCCTAACCAGCGACACGCTTCTACGCTTTATCACACGCTTTACACCCGAACCTTAACCAGCGACACGCTTCTACGCTTTATCACACGCTTTACACCCGAACCTTAACCAGCGACACGCTTCTACGCTTTATCACACGCTTTACACCCGAACCTTAACTAGCGACACGCTTCTACGCTTTATCACACGCTTTACACCCGAACCTTAACTAGCGACACGCTTCTACGCTTTATCACACGCTTTACACCCGAACCCTAACCCAGCAACCATCTGGTTCCAGTCAGAATATGTTGCACAGTAAAGCAGCTCTGCTGGTTTGTTTTAGGTCATTACTTATTTGAATCACAGAACTCGTCTCCCTTCTGCAAATGATGTGTGCAGACTGTTTCCCCATCACCATCTGAAGCTTCATCCTTAGTTTAGTGGCACCAACAATGACTGTGTTTGGTTTAAAGAGCTGCAGCAGACACATCGTACTGAGCCACAGCATCAGATCCATGTGTTAATATAGAGGTATTATAATAATAACGTAATATCTTCGATAGGGACAGCATTCTGTGAACAGGAAGCCACGCTCTGAGCAGAATCCTGGAGGTTGATCGGCTGGAAAAGTCAGAAACAAACCCCCTGAAAACATGTGACAGGAAGAAGAAACAGAAAATAGAAATACAGCAGGAGTAGTTCCCAGTTCTTTCAGATCAGCTGATGGTGGCCATGTTTGATGCTGTCAGAAACAGCTGATCAGTCATGTGACTGTTAGCTACTTTATTCTGAAAAGGTTTTTCCTTCTCCCATGAACCTCAGCAACTCTTATGGAAAAAACAGTGAAAGAGCTGGAGACCTTTAGGTGGAAGCTTCCTGATGCTGTTTCTGTGAACTTTTTGTAAAGAGAAGCTCTAGATGTGATAAAACTCTGGAGGTTCTGATGCTGAGGAAACATTCACTTGGCCATCTCTCAATTGTCCTTCAACCTTCAAAAAAAATCCAGGATCCAGACGGTGATTCGGATCACCTCCAAAATCTAATCGATTCTTACTCTTGCTCTTCCGGACATTCTGTAAAAATTTGGTGAAAATCCGTCCATGACTTTTTGAGTTATGCTGTTAACAGACAAACAAACACACACACACACACACACACACACACACACACAGACGGACAGACAGACAAACAAACTTCGGTGATTACATTACCTCCTGGCGGAGGTAACAAACTCTGCCGGTGCTCCGACAGCTCTGACTGTCCTCTTGTTTGTCTCGATGTTCATTGGTCCTCTCTGTCTCTGCTTCTTTCTCATTGGCTGCTGTCTGCAGGATCATCGAGGCGGTGTGCATCGGTTGGTTCACAGCTGAGTGCGTTGTCCGTTTCCTTGTGTCTCGTGATAAATGCGAGTTTGTCCGTCGTCCTCTGAACATCATCGACCTTCTGGCCATCCTGCCGTTCTACGTCTCCGTTACCATGACGTTCCTGACGGGGGAGGACTCCCAGATGCAGCGGGCCGGCGTCACGCTGCGCGTCCTGCGCATGATGCGGATCTTCTGGGTGATTAAACTGGCGCGTCACTTCCTGGGACTGCAGACGCTCGGCCTGACGCTGCGGCGCTGCTACCGCGAGATGGTGATGCTCCTGGTCTTCGTCTGCGTCGCCATGGCGATCTTCAGTGCGCTGGCCCAGCTGCTGGAGCACGGCCTGGACGCGGAGACCGGAAACCAGGACTACGCCAGCATCCCCGCCGCCTGCTGGTGGGTCATCATCTCCATGACAACGGTGGGATACGGCGACATGTACCCGGTGACGGTGGCGGGACGAGTGCTGGGCGGACTCTGCGTGTTGAGCGGCATCATCCTGCTGGCGCTGCCCATCACCTTCATCTACCACAGCTTCATCCAGTGCTACCACGAGCTGAAGGTCCGATCGGCCCGCGGGAACCGGGTCGTATCGGCCGAATACATTCACTGACCTCAGCTCTAGACCAATCAGAACAAGGCAGCAGGAAGGGAGGCCGGTTCTGACCTATCAGAGGCGTCTTGTCCCAGGACGCTCTTTCTGTGTCCACCCGCAGGTGTTCAGTCTTAGGAAGATGGTTCCTGGCACAGCAAACAGAACCGCTGAGGTCCAGTGAGTCCAACAGAACTGCTGCTGGTTCAGGTTTTGTCATTCTGCGTTTGAACCACCAGGAGCATCAGCAGGAAACAGTTTTTAACCCTCATGTCGTCCTGTCGGTCAAGTTGACCCGTTTTAAAGTTTGAAAATGTGGGAAAACAAATATTTTCACAGTGAAACTTCTGATGTCCACATTTTCAACATTTTGGGGAATTTTTTGAACATTTTTGATGGAAAAAACAAATGTTAAAAGTGTAATCATTTTAGACATTTTTAGGATTTTTTTTAAAGATTTTTACTCATTTTTTGAAAATATTTACAAGAATTTTCTTGCCAAATTTGCGGAATTTTTTAAAAATAAAACTTTTCAGGGAATTTTCTTCCTGAAGGTTTTGCAAATTTTCTGAATTTTGGGGAATTTGTTTGCTGAATTTTGGGATTTTTTTCAGACAAGGAAACAATATTTTTGGTGCCCGTAAACGAGGACAGCAGGAGGGTTAAATTCATGTCATTTCTCCTGAATTTCCAGTCAGTTTCTGGAACGTGACCCAGCAGAGTTGGTGTTCTTCCAGAGGAGCCCCAGATAGCAAACTATGGGTGAATCAATGTTGAATCTATGTTGAGACCTAACGTAGAAATTATACAGAAAGCGCAAGGTTGATAAAATGTTGAGTCAACGTTTGCTTACATAGATTACATGTTTGCAAACATAGATTCAACATTAATTAAACACTGACCTGTCAAACATTTTAATTAAACCAAAATACAACGTAGATTCAATGGTATCTTTTAAACACAAACTTCAATGTTGACAAAATGTTGTTGAATCAACGTTGATCCAACCATCAGTCTTCAACCGTAACCACAATTCAACCTTCTTAACCCTAATTCAACATTGATTTAACATCTTTTGCTATCTGGGTAAAGTGTGATTTATGGTTGAAAAGCAAACGTTGACTCAACATTTTATCAACCTTGCGCTTTCTGTATAATTTCGACGTTAGGTCTCAACATAGATTCAACATTGATTCACCCATAGTTTGCTATCTGGGGCGCTTCATTCTCAGATCAGAGTTTTTCTCCCCACACAGCCGTGTGCAGCCTCAGGTGAAAATAAACCACTTTATTCTGCAAGTCTTCAAATGTGAGGATGTGAAATAAAGTCAGCAGCTTTCCCTTCAAGGATCACCAGATCTGAGCGTTCAGTCTCAGAACGTTTGAAGCTATAGACACTAAAAACCTGAGCTGCTCCTCTCTCTGTCTGTCAGGCCCTACAGCGCCCCCCTCAGGACGGACTAAACCAGCAAGCTGGACACTGTCCTTGGTTTCCAGGGCAACAGCAGACTCGGAGACAGGAAGTTGAAGTGTTGAAAACATTTGGTTTGAATGTCAGGACAGAAGAGCTGCTGCAGTGTGAAATATCTCACTTCCTCTTCTTCTATGTGAAACTGCAGAGTTTAGACCAAAGCTGAGCTCTGTGTCCCTTTAACCGACAAAAACAAGAACCAGACACACCGACAATAAACTACAGAGTTCAACCCTCCTGTTGTCTTCATTTATGAAAAAACAGAAGAAAAAAAGAAAATTTCAATAATTCCTTAAAAGTGTCCCAGAAAAGTTTAATTTAAAAAAAATCCCCCAAATTTGGCAAGAAAATTCTTGTAAATATTTTCAAAAAATGAGCAAAAACCTTCCAAAAAATTCTAAAAATGTCTAAAGTGATTACATTTATCTCAGTAAAACTTCTAATATATACAGCAAAATTCGCTGTATATGGTTGATTTTTATGTGAATGTTCTTTAGAAACATTTTTTTAACGTTTCTTTTTTCACCAAAAATTCTCAAAAATTTGTCTCTTTTTTGTTTTGTTTCGAGTCATTTGTCTGATTTTTTTGTCATTTTGCCTCTCACTTTTGTTGTTTTTTTGTCTGATTTTTTGTCATTTCTATCATGTTTTTGTTATTTTGTGTTTTCTCTTAGTCTTGCTTGTTTTATTTATTTTTGTGTTTTTTTGTCATTTTTTTGTCTCGTTTTTGTCATTTTGTCTCATTTTTGTCTTGTTTTTTTTGTCTTATTTGTCATTTGTCTCATGTTTTTGTTGTTGAAAATGTGGACATCCGTTTGACCCGCAGGACGACACAAGGGTTAAACCAAAGCTCAGCTCTGTGTCCCTTTAGCCAACAAAAAGAAGAACCAGACACATCTACAATGAACTGCCGCCTCCAGATCCTCTAACCTTCACCTGGAAGTCCTGAACCTTGTCTGTTCCATCCTCTGTAGAATCGTTGCTGTTTTTATGTTTAGCATTTAAAAAGCTGATGTTCACTAATATTTGTTCATTTTCTTAGAGTTGTGTTTTTTTTCAAACAGACCAGGTAAGAACTATCTAGGATCCAATTCAATTCTGTTTGAAATTCTCACATTTAGTTCTGACCTCCTCCAAAAGTCCAAAATATTTCTGCTCTGCTAGACCCAGAGAGTTCCTCTAACCTCAGTGTATTTAGTCCGTATAGCTGGTGTGTTCTTATTGAACTGGATTAGCTTAGCAGGAGCTACACATGTTAGCTTTAGCCAGCTAGCATTATCAGTCTGAGCCGTGGGTTGAATGACTGAGTTGTTAGCTTTAGCCAGCTAGCATGAGTGAGTCTGAGCTGTGGGTTTAATGTCTGAGTTGTTAGCTTTAGCCAGCTAGCATGAGTGAGTCTGAGCTGTGGGTTTAATGTCTGAGTTGTTAGCTTTAGCCAGCTAGCATGAGTGAGTCTGAGCTGTGGGTTTAATGTCTGAGTTGATAGCTTTAGCCAGCTAGCATTATCAGTCTGAGCCGTGGGTTGAATGACTGAGTTGTTAGCTTTAGCCAGCTAGCATGAGTGAGTCTGAGCTGTGGGTTTAATGTCTGAGTTGTTAGCTTTAGCCAGCTAGCATGAGTGAGTCTGAGCTGTGGGTTTAATGTCTGAGTTGTTAGCTTTAGCCAGCTAGCATGAGTCAGTCTGAGCCGTGGGTTTAATGTCTGAGTTGTTATCTTTAGCCAGCTAGCATGAGTGAGTCTGAACTGTGGGTTTAATATCTGAGTTGTTAACTTTAGCCAGCTAGCGTGAGTTAGTCTGAGCTGTGGGTTGTTAGCTTTAGCCAGCTAGCGTGAGTTAATCTGAGCTGTGGGTTTAATGTCTGAGTTGTTAGCTTTAGCTAGCTAGCATTATCAGTCTGAGCCGTGGGTTTAATGTCTGAGTTGTTAGCTTTAGCCAGCTAGCATTAATCAGTCTGAGCCATGGTTTTAATGACTGAGTTGTTAGCTTTAGCCAGCTAGCATTAATCAGTCTGAGCCATGGGTTTAATGTCTGATCAGGTGGATATCCATTCCTCAACTGAAACTTCAGTCTCCAGATCCTCCTAATTCTAATACTGTGAGCTCTCAGATGAACCAGATGTGAACATGTTCTAGAGCAGGTGTCGGCAACCCGCGGCTCCGGAGCCGCATGCGGCTCTTTCAGCCCTCTGTTGTGGCTCCCTGTAACTTTGGTAAATAAATTGTTCTGCCTTTCAGGCGCGTTTCACTGCATTTTAATATAGAGTTTTATTGTGAAATTACCGCTCTTATTTTGACGCGTCACTCCACCGGATGTGCTGCTGGGGTTTTCCTCTGGCTGGGACATGAGAGCACAAGGTTGATGCAGAGGAGATGGAGAAGCAACGCCTGTAGTTTCACATCGTTTTGTACTCAAGAATGGCAAACCTGTATATTAAAGCTCCACTCCAAGAAAGACACGTCTGAGTCAAAAGTACTCGTGATAGGGTAATACACGTTACTGCAAGAACACGGTCGATGTCCAGGCAGCAGGTCAGAGAGTCAGAGGAGTGTCGTCTTGGAAAATAGGGCAGCGACTTGCCGGAGAAAAGTTATAAGCTTAAGATAAATAGATTTTACAAGTTAAATAGACATTCGCAAAATATTGATTTCCAGCTAACATTACGTAACATATGAGGTCCAGGAGCAAAAATGACATTAACCAAGTAAGATAAATATTAGTGGAAGGACACAATTTAAAAAATGAATAATTAGAGGCTTTGTAATTAATTAATCACGACTGATTAACAAGGGCATAGAGGTAAAAAAAAAAAAAAAGAAAAGCGATATATGCAGTGTTGTCTTCATTTTAAATGCCAAAAGGATTTTGCGGCTCCCGGTGTTTTCTTTTCTGTGGGAAACGGGTCGAAATGGCTCTTTGAGTGTTAAAGGTTGCCGACCCCTGTTCTAGAGCTCAGATGTGGTTCCATTTCTAAACCGTTCTAAGTGTTTCATTGGGTGACTGTGGGTTCAGTTTGTGTTCTAATTTGCTTTACAAAGCCTCTAAGCTGTAAGAATTTAAAGTGTTTCCTGTTCAGATCAAACTAATACTTCAGTTCTAAAGACATCATAATATCAGAATTCAGTCGTCTAAGTTCTTTAGAAGCCGAGACTCTGAATGTAGCATCAGAAGAGCCAGTTCCTCCATACTGGGCTGAATCTGGTTCTTTTAGATATTTTATTATTTTAATCAGATCTCTGACTGTTGGGGTCTGTCATGGGAACATGGGAGGAGTCTCAGAGCTTCATTTCTGTTTAATCAGGAGCCTCCTGCAGCTCAGTAATCCACCAATCAGTCTGGACATTTAACCCTCCATGATCACTTAGAACAGACAATGATAATAATAACACAGACAAGCAGAGCCTTGATTCTCTGTTGCTCCAAATAAATCCATCCATCGTCTACACACCCCTTAATCCTCATTGGGGTCACAGCTTGTTCAAGTTGACTGAGAGCAAAGATTCACCTGGACAGGTAACAGTCTATCATAGAGCTACATGTAGAGAGAAACAATCACACCTACAGATTAGAATCACTGATTAACCTCAGCATGTTTGTGGACTGTGGGAGGAACCTGGAAAACCCAGCAGGAGAACCTGGAGGCTCAAAGCAGAAAGACTACAGGAAGACCAGGAGTCTTCTGTCTGTGAGGCGACAGTACTAACCACTGATCCACTGTGCCGCCCCCCATGAATAGCACAGGTAGGTTTTTAATCTCTATGAATAAGTGTGGTGTCGGGAGGGAAATGTTCTGATAAAGTAGCTTCAGTGAAACATGAATTTTTAGAATATTAATTCTATTTATTACTGAAACAGGAAGAGACATCCAGGTATCAGCTGAATGTGTCATTTCTTCCAGTAGTGGTCTGTAATTCTTCTATCAGTTTGTATTTCTGAGTGTGTGAATTCCTCCACACATTAAAGTGAAGAACCTGTGGAGCTGGATGTCTTCTGTCCTTTCTTTAAGCTGTAGATTTGTTGATGTGGTGTCATTTATTGCACAGCCTGAAATATCCTCAGATATTCTTAGAAACTGTCCCAGAGCTGGAACGGATTCATTTCATTTCGTAACAATATCATCAGCATAGAGGGACAGCTTGTGTTCAGTCTGTCTGACTCTTTTTGTGAATGTGATCGTATAACATTTACCAAAGCTTCCATTGCTAACGTGGACAGCAGCCGGACACAGGACAACCCTGAAGACAGCCTCTTTTCTTGTTCAAAGGTTGTGAAATGTTTCTTTTTCTGAAGAATGCTGCTTTTGACATTTTATAAATCTGACAGACCCACTTTCTAAAACTAAACTTCTCCAGAACATCAGACAGATCCTCCACCCTAAAGACCTCCTCTGGTCTGCTGATGGAAGATCTGGGTCTGGACTTTACTGATGTTAATAATATAGCCCTAACGCTGCCTTCCAGCTGTAAATACATTCTGGTCTCTCTCAGTAATGTCTGGCATTAGGGTTTGTGTCCATCTTGCTATAATTTTAGTGAATATTTTAAGGTCAGAGTCCAACCAGCTGATTGGCCTCAAAATCTCACATCTGTTAGGGGGTTTCCCTGGTTTAGCACTAATATAATCAGAAGAACAGAAGATGGGGGTCTCATCCTGAAGTGCCTGTAGGAACATTTCCAGCAGTAACGCTAAAAATGTAGTTTTAATTTTTCTACACAAATCAGTTCTGAAAACATCTGCTCCTGCCCTTTTTCCAGGTTTCATACAGTCAGTCACACTTCCAGTTCATTCTTTGGTGGTGTCGAGATCTACTTGTCCTCTGGATTCCTCTGAGATGGACGCTGTAGTTCACCTATCCAGGTGTCACGGCTCCAGGTAGTGGCAGGACTCTCCCCCTGAGCCAACCATCAGGTGAGCAGGAGGCGGCAGGTGTTCCTCATCTCTGATCAGCTGACCTGGAGTGAGCAGGTGGATTGGTTCATCATCTACTCCTGGAACCTCACTCACCGGCCGACTCTGTGAACGAGCAGCAGTCAGTTGAGATTCTTGTTTAGTTCTGCTCTCTGTGGCTTTTGGCTCGGCTGTTTTCTGCTCTGTTTTTCCAGCCTGGACTCCACCTGCTGATGTCAAACCCCAGATCCATTCCCTTCAATCCTCAGCCGTCTGTAGCCCTGGATCCTTCCTCATCTCAGATCATCCACGCCTCACTCTGGTCTCCACCGTCTACCTCTGCACCTCCCCATGACTCCCCTGGTTCCCCACTTGGTTCCCTGTCAGCTAAGTGCCCCGTCCTGAGCCGGGCTGGCAGCTTATTTTATGTACTGTTAGATTCAGGCCTTTGTATTTGCCTTTGTATGCCTTGTGTAGTCCTACAGCGTTTTGCTGCTTGTACAGCTTCCGTTCTATTTCGTATTCCCAGTTTCATATCATCATTACGACTGTACACATTATCTAAGTTCAGATGTTCTGACCAGAGTGAACTGTGGATAATAAGGTATCTGCCCGTCTTATCCTGAAATGGGATTCATTTATGAATAAATAATAGTCCTAATCTTAATACTGGCCTCTTCCAGACTGTTTCTTATAGGAATACGAGTTTAGAATCCAAATCTTTAAGTTTAATTCTAACCTCTTTAATTTTGTGTAAACCTGCAGTTCCTAGAGAGAATGTCAAGCTTTGCTCTTTGAGATCTTCAGGTTCTGGTTCTGGATCTCTATATGTTAGCAGGAGTCTAACTGGATAAATCAGACTGGGAACTTCAGGTTCTGCTGATGGACCGGGTCGTGTTCTTTCTTTGGCTTGTAAATCTCCTCAGACAGATCAGATCTCACTGCTGGTTTCTTATATTTAATGTCTTTCTTCACCCAGGCAGTGTAGATGATCTTCAGTTGGTCCTTTGGTTGAGTGACTTCATTACTAGTGATCTTGGTGGGAGGTTTCTGTCTCTTCTGTTTTTTTTTTCCTTCAGGCCAAACAGCCATTGGTGTGACGTCATGATGTCAGCGGGCCGACAGGTAACGTCTTCAGAACAGGTGAGGAGAGCAGACTGAGTGGAGGGAAGATGAGACGCTCCGCAGCGCCTCAGGTGAGTCTGACAGATGCTAATGCTAATGCTAATCAGAAACAACAGAAGCTGGAGGGGATCGTTGGTGAGCTCAGGTATTGATTGTCAGATATCGATCATTGATATTGATCTGATCAGCTCTAAAGGTAATATCAGCTCATAGTAATCAGATTACTTCTCACAGCAGCATAACCACTGATCTCATGTACTCACTGCTGATCAATACAGTTATTGATTAATGTTTCCCATGATCAGTGTAAAGCTGATTGAGCTGTAATGATCAGTATGTGATTTATTGTTATTGATTATTGATAATTGATCCTTCCATTGAACAGCTGCAGGTTCAGTTTGAACCAACAAACTGATCACTATTATTGATCGATTGTTGACTGAGATGAAGCCTCTTCTTACTGAGATCAATAATATTATCAATCACCTGATTCATTATTTGAATGCTAGTCAGCAGCCGATCAATTATTTCTGTCAGAAAATGTCAAACATTTTTGTAAAAGCTATAATCAGTCATCAGTAGTTTGAAGTTGGTTTCTGTGAGCTGCTGGTGGTTTAATGGAAATGATGTTTGAACTGACCACAGATCTGTTGGTTCTCCTCACACAGCTCAGGAACAGAGCAAACATTACAGAGAGCAGAACACACAGAGATAACCTACATCTATAGACATACCAAAATAAAAGCACAGAAATAATCTACATCTATAGACACACCAAAATAAAAGCACAGAAATAATCTACATCTATAGACATACCAAAATAAAAGCACAGAGATGATCTACATCTATAGACATACCAAAATAAAAGCACAGAGATGATCTACATCTATAGACATACCAAAATAAAAGCACAGAAATAATCTACATCTATAGACACACCAAAATAAAAGCACAGAGATGATCTACATCTATAGACATACCAAAATAAAAGCACAGAGATGATCTACATCTATAGACATACCAAAATAAAAGCACAGAGATGATCTACATCTATAGACATACCAAAATAAAAGCACAGAAATAATCTACATCTATAAATATACCAAAATAAAACCACAGAGATAATCTACATCTATAGACATACCAAAATAAAGGCACAGAAGCAACTATTTAGATTTATGAACAACCAAAACAGAGGGCAGGAAGGTGGAGCAGTGGTTATCACTGTGTCCTCACAGCTAGAAGGTTCAGGTTTGAATCTGGTTCTGTGTGGAGGTTCCATGTTCTCATCATGTCCATCATGGTCTTCATGTCCATCATGGTCTTCATGTTCATCACCTCACAAAGAACCTCCAGGAGCTGGTCACATGACCCCACTCTCACCTGTCTGTCTGTTCTCAGGGTCTACATCCAGGTGTTCCTCCTGTCAGGTCACCTGCCATCTTTGTGACTCCGACCAAGCTGGGATCTGAAGTAGGAAGTCAGATGGAGTACCGGGCAGCCACACGAGTCCTGTCGAAGCGGAGGCTCTTCCAGGTAAGACTGCAGTTTAAGTTCCACAGAGGAGGTTTTAGGCCCCCTTGAGTGGCCTTTAATGTGGTTCTTGAATGTGGTCCAGACCTCCTGAGCAGTCCTAAAATATGCTGTGGGCACTCTGAGGTCATGTGACTTGTATAATGATGATTCTATTACAGTCCAAAATGATTTAAGTGTTTTCCTGTGCAGTGCTGCTCTGCTCCAAGAGCTCCTGCGTCGCATTAACTCTCCCTGAAGTCCTGATCTGGAACCAGCTCCATGTGGCATGAAACTACTAAACTGAGTCCAAACAGAGAAAGATTAAGGCCATGTTTACTGTGGGGAATAGGAAGTCACAGGGAGAAGGTGTAAAGAGTAGAGCTGAAACCATTTAGTTGTTCTGAACTATGCTGTCAGCAGCAGCACACCTGAGCTCCCACAGCTCAGGCAAGAGTTGCACTCTATCGTTTCAGCATCGTGATGTGAAGTAATTTAAACACATCAGGTTCCAACTATTTCTGCTACTTGGCACAAAACGGTTCTTATTCTCCAGGACTGATCTCCAGCAGAGGTCTGTCTGACAGAACATCGTGACGTTTGTCAGACTTTGTTTAAAAGAGTTTGTTGACAAGCAGCTCCATGTTTGTACAGCAGAATGAACTGGAACAGGAGCAGAAGTCCAGTGGAAGAATTGTCTGTTAAAGAATTCAAGTGTGGCTCAACTGGTTGGGCGGGCAACCCGTAAACGGGACCTGTAGCCCGTAAACGGGACCTGTAGCCCGTAAACGGGACCTGTAGCCCGTAAACGGGACCTGTAGCCCGTAAACGGGACCTGTAGCCCCCGTAAACGGGACCTGTAGCCCCCGTAAACAGGAACTATCATCCCTGACGCAGCGGTCTGTTTGATTCTAGCTCACAGCTCTTTGCTGCAGGTCCTTCCCTCACTCTTCTCCATACTTACCTGTCTGACTCTTCAGAATCCCTAACCCTACAGAAAAAAATGGTTCTCTGTCAGCAGTTGTTAATCAGATGGAACATTTAAATCAGCGGCTCTAAGTTCTGTTTGAAGACAGCAAAGATCTTCGTCAGGGTTAAACCATTCATGGTTATACGCTGTTTTTTCTGCTTTTTAAAAGATTTTTATCTTCCCTTCCAAATCACACCAATCATTCTACGATCATTCCTCCTGTATTCCAGTCATCTGCTGAAAGTTCCTGCGTTTCTACTATAAATTGCAGAGAAACTAAACAGGACAGTTCAGCTGTTTGAATGTTCTCAGGACGTTCTAGTAGACCTCTGAGATGATGGTCTGGAGGATGAACTGAAGGCAGCAGCAGCTCCTGACCTTCTTCTCTGCTTCTTCATTGTTAAAATGCTGTTTGGTCTCTGGGTGGTAACCATGGTAACCACAGACCCTCCTCTGGCCACCATGACGATCCTCCACATGAAGGTTGATGTTCACTGATGCTTCAGGAACATCTGAAATCGGACTCCTCACCTGTCTGCTCATGTTGCTGCTGCATATTCAGGGATGTGTTTGACTGCAGCTTGTGTAGATCAGTGTAATAAGCCCCGCCCCCTCAGGTAACCTGTCTTGCTCTATGCCAGGTGTCGGACAGTGTCCCGGTCCACCTGAAGAAGGAACGGATAGACATGCTGCTGTACCGGACCACTCTGGGGCTGAGAGTGGGGGGCGTGGTCAGCTGCCTGGTGGCCCTCTATGTCGCTGCTCAGCCCAGCAACAAGTGATGTCGTCCTGCTGCTGTGCTCTGATTGGACCAGAGGTTTCTGTGGAGAGGTTCACAAAGCTTTACAGCAACAAAACACTTTGTACAGAAATATTAGTACGCAGAATTAATAAACTATTCAGCTGTTAAAGAGTCACTGTTTGCTTTAATTGATTGAATGTAACTCTGATGTCAAATATTATGGAATTATATTTGTGTCACAATCCTGAGCGCACACTGTGAAATTTTGAGCAAAGAAAAAAATTTTGAGCAAAGAAAAACTTAATCTGAGCAAGCAAAAATCTATTCTGTGCTCAAAAAAATATATTTTTATATTTGCAACTAATCAACTAATTAAACAAAACTAATAACTAATAACTAATCAAACAAAAAGTATTTAACACTTTGAAATCAAACACTAATGTCCAACAAAGTTTTCATTAGCTATAAGGTTAGCTTAAGCTCTACAGCTTTGACTCCTGCTAGTAAATCAGCTTTAATCTGAAAGGTTGGTTAATAGAAAGTTTAATCAAAAGCAAAGCTAATAAAAACCTGACATGGTGGCGGAGTATTTGGGTTGTCATTATGTGGATCTGTCATGCTGTTTAGCTAGCACATCTGCTAAATCCCTCGTTTTGTTGCGGAAGCAGGACTGACTTTCTGCGAAACCGTACCAAAACATTACACCTGTACTTTAACACACTAAACAAAATAGTGCTTTATTTCATGTAATTCAATAATAAAACAATACTCACTGAAAATCTGTCGCAGTCCAGCGTATACCGCAAAACTCCAGTTGATTTAGCGATAATTTTTAACAGCGCTTCCGGAGGCGGCCGAAACAGGGACCCGATTGGATAGAATCCGAAGTCTGTGATTGGCTGGAATCGTGGCACATTTGTAACGCCGTGCAGAGCTGAGCAAGCGTGAAGGCAGATTTGAGCGTGTGCAGAGAGGAGATGTTGAGCGAGAGAGACGTAGCGAGGACGTAGAGCAGAGATCCACAGGACAGCAGAGTGAAAAACCGAGTGAAAAACATTAAGATTGTGTGTGTGTGTGTGTGTGTGTGTGTGTGTGTGTGTGTGTGTGTGTGTGTGTGTGTGTGTGTGTGTGTGTGTGTGTGTGTGTGTGTGTGTGGATAGTTGCAAATATAAAAATATATTTTTTGAGCGCAGAATAGACTTTTGTTTGCTTAGATTAAGTTTTTCTTTGCTCAAAATTTTTTTCTGTGCTCCAAATTTCACAGTGTGCACTCAGGATTGTGACACAAATATAATTCCATAAAATATCAGTTTAATCTCCAACTACTTGGATGATTGATTCATCAGTTGGAGCAGACATGTCAAACTTGAGGACAATGATATCTGACCCCAGTTTCATATTTCATATCTATCAGAACTGGCCTGCAGGTATTTTATGTGTGCCTCATTGATACTACAAATCCCAGACTGCATTGCAATAGCTGGAGGGTGATGCCCTGGTCCACAATCCAACATACATGATACATGCTGGATGCATAGACTGTGTGTATATATATCTATATCTATATATATATATATATATATATATATATATATATGAAGAGTTCTCTTGATTGAAACGTTCTGTGGGCTGTCCACCCATCAGCTGATCAACGTTTCTTTACTGATGTGATCTTCTGTAAGGGAACCGTTTCAGGCAGTTAGCTTCAGGCTACCTGTCTGCAGGTAACAGGAAGAGCTCACCTGGATCCTTCAGTTCATTGCTCCTGAAGCAGCGTTTGGATTTCTGAAGAACCGACAGACTGACTGCAGATCTGAGTTCTATTTTAGGTGGAACAGATTTTAAAAAACGTCTGTTACACAAACACCGAGCATCACGATTCACCCCAGAGGACAGACTGGTTCTGTTACAGTACACACACAGTACACAGAGTAAACACAGTACACATACAGAGTACACACACTCTGTGGGTATGGCTGCATGGAGTTTTTATTTGGAATTAACTCATTCGGAATTAAAGTTTTGTGCTTCGCGTTCACATGTAAATATTAAATAAGGTTTACATGGACTTTAGTGCTTGGGCATTGGAAAGGATTCTGATTGGACAGGAAGTGGACGTGATGTATCCCTGTTTACCGGAAGAAAACAAACTCCATTTGCTGGAGCATTTCTTTTCCTCAACAACACGGAGGAACAACTAATAAGCACACTTTTCACTTTGCTTTTTATTGTCGTTTTGAAACAGCAACTCGACAAAGGTTGCAGAACGTGTACGTTGCTACGTCATCGCTACGTGAGGAGCCAAGCATGCGCAGAATGACCAGAATTAACTAAAGCAGAATTAACTGTATACATGAACAGAACGTACACAGAAATTAAGTTTATTCGGAATTAACATCAGAATAAACCAGGTAGTTTATTCGGAATTAAGTTTTTAATTTGGAATGAAGTGTTTACAAAGAGGTTTTAAAGCGGAATTAACTTTTATTCCAAAGAAAGAGGAATTAAAGGTCTCATGTAAACGTAGTGTGTGTGTATTCTGGTTTAGACATTTGAAGAAGGTTTGGTGAAGTGTTGGATCTCTGCATGTCGCAGCTCATCTGCATAAAGTAGAAGTTGAGTCTAATTTATGCAAATGAGCTGCAGGTAAACACACCAGCACGCACCACGGTGCGCTTCACATAGACAATGAATGGGATGCTGGAAGATCTAGTCTGACCTTTATCCTGGTTCAGCAGGTCTGACCAGGACCGGGATCGGGACCAGGACTAGGATTGGGACCAGGACCAGGATTGGGAGCAGGACCAGGACCAGGACCGGGAGCAGGACCGGGAGCAGGACCGGGAGCAGTACCGGGACCAGGACCAGGATTGGGACCAGGACTAGATCTGGATCTGAAAGTATCAGTGTGACTGATTCATTCTGAACTGACAGAAGAACCTTTAATTAGTTCTAATGATGGAGCACTGATCGATCTGATTGGTTTTCCTCGGTTAGAACGTCAGCTGATCATGGTCATGTGACCTTCACCTGTAGAGAGTCTGTGTTTTAGGGAGAACCATCCGTGTTCCAGGAGAACCGTCTGTGTTGGAGGGAGAACTTTCCATGATCTGGGGAGTACCGCCCATCTTTTGGATGCAACCATCCGTGTTCCAGGAGAACCGTCTGTTTACATTCTGTTTGTTGTTGTTTGTTTGTGTTCTTCTGATAAACTGCAGCTGATCTTCAGTCTGACCCAGAATCATCGTCACCATGGTGACAGAGCATCAGAGCCTGTCTCCATGGTAACAGCGAGATCCAGGCTGCAGAGGATAAAGAACCAGAGTGATTTATTGATCCATTCTTATTGATTATTGGCTCATTTGATTAATTATTGATTCAGTCAGTGAAGTCACGTGTCTGGTTACCATGGCAACAGTGAAAGACCATGTGACCCTGTGACCTCATAGGATGTTAATTCCATGCAGCAGTGACTCTAACCAACTGAGTCATTAACCAGCAGTGATTGGCTGTTGTCATGGTAACAAAACAGAGAGCCAATAATGTACCAGAGATTACAGCCAAGTGTCAGACCATGTGACATAATCACCCACAGTAGTACTAGTACATAGTAGTACTCAGTAGTAAATAATAGTACACAGTAGTACATAGTAGTACATAGTAGTTCACAGTAGTACACAGTAGTACCGTAATGGCACACAGTATTACACAGTAAGACGAGTACACAGATGTATTAGTACACACAGATGTATTAGTACACAACAGTACGACTATGCAGTAGTATTAGTACACAGCAGTAGTACTACTGGGCAGTACTACTATACAGCAGTACTACCATACAGCAGTAGTAGTACTCGGCAGTACTACTACACAGAAGTATTATTACACAGCAGTAGCAGTACTCGGCAGTACACAGCGTCTTTTCTGGCTGCAGTTCCTCTCCTCTTCAGCAGGGAGCTCTGACACGTTTTAAACAGTAAACACCACAGAAGAAGAGAAAGTGGCGTTTGTTTTGGAAACAGTAGCAGAAGAAGACTGGCAG
This sequence comes from Acanthochromis polyacanthus, assembly GCF_021347895.1. Classification (NCBI taxonomy): domain Eukaryota; kingdom Metazoa; phylum Chordata; class Actinopteri; family Pomacentridae; genus Acanthochromis; species Acanthochromis polyacanthus. The sequence goes on along the minus strand of NC_067127.1, from coordinate 37,959,170 downwards.
CAGGGTGTGTTATTGATTATTGATTATTTTTGGATTAGTAATCGTTGATCTGCGTTCACAGTAATCTGAGGTGAGTCTGACCGTTTCCGACTAACCGATAAATCTTATGTTTCGGACAGTTTTGGTCGCTTTAAACCGTTTGTTCACTAGTTTTCTCTCTGTTAGCCTCTCTGCTAGCATTAGCATCGGTCTCTTCCTGTTCTGAACAAACTACTGAGAAACAAACCAGACTTTACCGGTTTATACTGGGTCAGTACCGGGTCAGGACTGGGTCAGGACCAGTCAGTACCGGGTCAGTACCGGCAGCACACTGCGCCGGACAGTGTACCGGGGCTGTCGGTGATTTATTACAAGTTAAAACGGTGAAACGGCTCAATAACTCCCAGCAGGAGCTACAGGTTAGCAGCTTAGCTCACTGATCAATAACCGATAATCTGATCGATCTCTGGTAAAAGCTTCTGCACCAACAACCTAATCAGTGACGCTTGAAGAACTGTGTTCTGTTCTGATGGTCAATGAATTTCTGATCAGTCAAGCAATTAATCAGACCCCTAATGACTCACAAAGACTGGACTTAATTGATCCAGCATTCACCATATAATCCAGCTCCTTGTACTGATCCAGATCAGGTAACATTGAATATTGATCAGAGAGGTCCAGAAGCTGTTTAACTCCAACCAGGTTTCTTGAACCAGTTTAACGTCTGAAACACTGCGCTGCAGCAGGTTAGCTTGATTACTAGCACTTCACACATACTTGATGACCAGTACTTGATGACCAGTACTTGACTTGATGACCAGTACTTGATAACTAGTACTTGATAACTAGTACTTGACTTGATGACCAGTACTTGATGACTAGTACTTGATGACTAGTACTTGATGACTAGTACTTGATAACCAGTACTTGATGACTAGTACTTGATGACCCGTACTTGATGACCAGTACTTGATAACTAGTACTTGACTTGATGACCAGTACTTGATGACTAGTACTTGATAACTAGTACTTGATAACTAGTACTTGACTTGATGACCAGTACTTGATAACTAGTACTTGATAACTAGTACTTGACTTGATGACCAGTACTTGATGACTAGTACTTGATGACTAGTACTTGATAACCAGTACTTGATGACCAGTACTTGATGACTAGTACTTGATGACTAGTACTTGATAACCAGTACTTGATGACCAGTACTTGATGACTAGTACTTGATGACTAGTACTTGATAACTAGTACTTGACTTGATGACCAGTACTTGATAACTAGTACTTGATGACTAGTACTTGATAACCAGTACTTGATGACCAGTACTTGATGACCAGTACTTGATGACCAGTACTTGATAACCAGTACTTGATGACTAGTACTTGATGACCAGTACTTGATGACTAGTACTTGATGACCAGTACTTGATGACCCGTACTTGATGACCAGTACTTGACTTGATGACTAGTACTTGATAACCAGTACTTGATGACCCGTACTTGATGACCAGTACTTGATAACTAGTACTTGACTTGATGACCAGTACTTGATGACTAGTACTTGATGACTAGTACTTGATGACCAGTACTTGATAACCAGTACTTGATGACTAGTACTTGATGACCAGTACTTGATGACTAGTACTTGATAACCAGTACTTGATGACCCGTACTTGATGACCAGTACTTGATAACTAGTACTTGACTTGATGACCAGTACTTGATGACTACTACTTGATGACCAGTACTTGATGACCAGTACTTGATGACCAGTACTTGATGACCAGTACTTGATAACCAGTACTTGATAACCAGTACTTGATGACCAGTACTTGATAACTAGTACTTGACTTGATGACCAGTACTTGATAACTAGTACTTGATGACTAGTACTTGATAACCAGTACTTGATGACTAGTACTTGATGACTAGTACTTGATAACCAGTGCTTGATGACCCGTACTTGACTTGATGACCAGTACTTGATAACTAGTACTTGATGACTAGTACTTGATGACTAGTACTTGATGACCAGTACTTGATGACTAGTACTTGATGACTAGTACTTGATAACCAGTACTTGATGACCCGTACTTGATAACTAGTACTTGACTTGATGACCAGTACTTGATGACTAGTACTTGATGACTAGTACTTGATAACTAGTACTTGACTTGATGACCAGTACTTGATGACTAGTACTTGATGACTAGTACTTGATGACTAGTACTTGATAACCAGTACTTGATGACCCATACTTGATGACCAGTATTTGATAACAGTACTTGATGACCAGTACTTGATAACCAGTACTTGATGACCAGTACTTGATAACTAGTACTTGACTTGATGACCAGTACTTGATAACTAGTACTTGATAACCAGTACTTGATGACTAGTACTTGATGACTAGTACTTGATGACCAGTACTTGATAACCAGTACTTGATGACCAGTACTTGATAACTAGTACTTGATGACCAGTACTTGATAACTAGTACTTGATGACCCGTACTTGATGACCCGTACTTGATGACCAGTACTTGATAACTAGTACTTGATGACCCGTACTTGATGACCAGTACTTGATAACTAGTACTTGACTTGATGACTAGTACTTGATAACCAGTACTTGATGACTAGTACTTGATAACCAGTACTTGATGACCAGTACTTGATAACTAGTACTTTATGACCAGTACTTGATAACCAGTACTTGATGACTAGTACTTGATAACCAGTACTTGATGACCAGTACTTGATAACTAGTACTTGATGACCAGTACTTGATAACTAGTACTTTATGACCAGTACTTGATAACTAGTACTTGACTAGCAGCTAGTATCAAGTGAACATTTTCAGTGAAACCTTGAGTTAACATGTTTTTAATCAGCTAAAGGAGTTGCTGAACTATGTTCATATTTCAAAGACTTTATGAATGAGAGAAGTATCTGTTAGGTTCTGGACCAGTACCGGTCCAGTAACAGTCCAGTACAGGTCCAGTACCGGTCCAGTCCGGACATAAAGGAACTTGATGCATTAGAACCACCTGACTTAAGTGCAGCACCTTCACATGCAGCTGTTTACCAACGTCACCAGGAGCTTCAGTTTCCATAGCAACACTGATGACAGACAGCTGTCAGTGTGTTTACTGTGTTTATCGTGTGTTTATTGTGTTTTTACTGTGTGTATCCACAGATGTACTACTATCGCTATGAGAACGCAGAGGTCAGCTGCTTCTACAAATACTTGATGTTCAGCTACAACATCATCTTCTGGGTGAGTCACCTGATCCGCTGTTGACATGTTTACGGTCACCTGATTAGCTGTTTACATGTTTACAGACACAGTCAGTAGGGGTGTAACGGTACATGTATCCGTGCCAAAACATTCGGTACAGGCCCGTTCGGTTCGGTACAGAGGTGTACTGCGGTACACTATAAAGAATGTGCAGAATTGTTTTAATTGCGAAACCTAAAACTTCGTAGTCCCCACAGTTGCGGTGGACCTTCTCTGGCTCACAGTAGCACAGTATTGCAGAACTAAAAACAAGCAGGAGTTTGCAGGGAACCACAGGATGTGACGGATCGTTATTCTCCTGCTGGAGCTTCATGGCTAATGCTAGCAACAACGAGAAGAAGCTGGAGCTGGAAGACGCTCCAGCGTCATTAAAATCACCCGTTTGGGATCACTTTGGTTTCCCAGTGAAGTATGAAAAAGTAGAAAAACAAGTGGACCAGACGAAAGCCGTATGCCGACACTGAAGCGGTCCTCAGCTCTGCATCCAGCAACACGTCAAACTTAGACACACATTAGAAAAAGCTCCATCCAAGTGTAGCTATCCCCACTGCTAGGAAAAAACAGAGAACTGTACAAACGATGCTCCCAACATCATTTCATCAAACCCTGCCTAGCATTTCAGAACGGGCTAAAGCAATAACCAAGTCCATGGTGTTTTCATAGCAGCAGATCTACGGCCATACTCCGTTGTTCAGAACTGAGGTTTTAAACTTCTGATGAAGGTCAGCTTACAGTAACTTTACATTGCTCTTTACTACAGATAAATGATTATATTGGGTATTTTTTTTAACCTACTAGTATATTTATGCTGGTAAACAAGAGCCTAACTAATGGTGGTGTTTTTTAAAAAAAAAATGCAATTACATTAAAATATATTTCCTATTTTAGGTGATAGAGCCCGTTATGAAGTTCCTTCTTGTCCACTCTTCAGCCACAAAGTCATACCAGCTCTGATATCAGCAGGTTTTTTTTTCTTCCATTTTTTCACCTTAACTGAGAACCGAGCTGTGACTTTTGTGTACCGTTGCACCCCTAACTGTCAGTAAACATAACTCACATATGAGAAGCTGTTCTATATTTCGGCTTTATGTAATTGAAATTGATTTAATTTAATTCCAGGTAATTCTATTCTTTATATCTTTACTTCAGTGAGTTCAGGAGAACATCTCAGATTCTTCTACCTTCATGTTTCTCATCACAGAAGTCTACATCCACACTGAATATCTGCAGCTGAACTACTTTATCTACTAGTTCCAGTTCCAGATGTTTTGTTCCAGATCTCTGGTTCCAGATGTCTTCAGTTCGTTAGATCTACCTCGTCATGTTTAGATGCTGTGATTAAATTGGAACTAGTCAGAAAGATGTCGTTGGAACTCTGCCTCTTCAGAATGTTGAGATGTTTAGACATGTAGAAACAGAGCTGTGGCTTGGTGAGATGACGCTGCAGATTTCTGGAGTTAGGTGTGACAAGTGGGAGGAGCTTAGCATACTGTGATTCAGGAACCACATCTGGCAGATGTTTACCTCCAGAGCAGCTGGGGAGCAAGTTCTAGGAAGATGAACCTCCAGTCTCTAAAGAATCAAGCTCTGGTCCTCCTCCTGATGAGATCTTCTGGTTTCCAACATCTGATCCACCACAGCAGCAAACCTCCAATAAGAAGCCTCGCATCAGCAGTCACAACAATTCAGACCAATGAGGTTTGAGATCTCTGCAGACCAGCAATGAGATCTCATAGATCTGTTTGGTCAGAATGCTGCTAGAGACAACTGGAATAAGAACTGCTGACAAGTTCAAATGGAGAAGCTAACCTCAGATGTTCAGATGTTCCATAGGATTGGTAGGGCGGCTGCTGAGTCATTAAAGGTTAGGTAGGGCGGCTGCTGAGTCATTAAAGGTTAGGTAGGGCAGCTGCTGAGTCATTAAAGGTTAAGTAGGGAAGCTGCTGACTCATTAAATGTTAGGTAGGGGGCTGCTGAGTCATTAAAGGTTAGGTCCCTACCTTACCTTTAAGTCGTTTAGGGATTGTTAGTGATGTTGACATGTTGGACTACGTGTTGTGTGTCTGTGCAGAAACAGGAAACAGGACTGAAGTTTGTTTCCTGTCTGTCTTTGCTTCACAGGAAATGATGTCACTGACTTCCTGTGTGGTTGAGGAGCAGGAAGTGACATGTCACCAGTATTACATGACTGAGTGTACAGCAGCTCATCAGTCTGTTGTCAGGAACATACATGTTGTTGGGAACATATACACATGTGAACAAAATTGTTGGTTCTTCACAGTTAATGAAAGAAAAACCCACAATAATCACAGAAATAATTTGCTTCTGAAAAAAGTAATAATAAATAAAAATTCTATGAAAATTAGCCAGTGGAACTCAGACATTGCTTTTGAACCGTGTTTCAACAGAATTATTTAGAAAAATAAAACCATGAAACAGACTACAAACATACATGCTGTTGGGAACATGTTTCCAGGAACATACATGATCACCTTCCACAGCTGTGTTTCTGCTGCTGGTTTCTGGATATGTCTAATTGCTGGTGTGTGTTTGTTGCAGTTGGCTGGAGTTGCCTTTATTGCTATTGGTTTCTGGGCCTGGAGTGAAAAGGTGAGCGAACACAACCAGGACAGAGAAGACTGAAGAAAGACACGTTTTCTCTTCAATCTCATTTAGAAAACATGAACATCCATGTGATCCTGCACTGGTTCTGTACTGGTCTGACTGGTTCACTGGTCTGTGTTCTCAGGGAGTCCTGCTGGACCTGACCCAGGTGACCCGGCTACATGGTTTCGACCCGGTCTGGTTGGTCCTGGTGGTCGGTGGAGTCACCTTCATCCTGGGCTTCGCCGGCTGCGTGGGAGCTCTGAGAGAAAACATCTGTCTGCTCAAATTTGTACGTAAAACATGTGTGTTAAAACAGGCCGAGGCGGATGTGGCCCGAATATTCGGATCCGTTCGTCTGGTCTCCCGGACGCAAATTTTGCACACTGCCTTCGTCTTGTCTTCAGTTAAACTGAAGAATTCCCAAACAGTGGAGGTCTTCAGCATCTTGTCTTGTGTTTCTGCAACGAAGTGAAGCGTGACGTCAGAGTCAGCAGCAACCCGGACATTCAGGTGGTGGTAAGAAAGCGGGGCGGGGCGAATATTCGGATACCAAAATTAATATCCGGATACCGCCGTAGAGAACGAATATTCGGGTCCAGCCCTAGTGTTAATGTGTGTGTTAAAACACGTGTTCAGGTTCTGTGTTCCCAGCTCGTTGCTGTATGTTCTCTGCCTCACTGGAACCCTCTCCGTGTTCTGCTTCAGTTCTCAGGCGTGATTGGTCTGATCTTCTTCCTGGAGCTGACGGCAGCCGTTCTGGCTGTGGTGTTTCAGGGTCCAGTCAGAGAATGGATCAACGAGTTCTTCCTGGCAAACATCAAAGCGTACCGAGACGACATCGACCTGCAGAACCTCATCGACTCCCTGCAGCGCGTGGTAGGGCTCCTCACACCAGTAGAACCACAGGAGGCTCAGACACGTGTTCTCCTGTAGAACCTTCATATTAGAACCACAGGAGGCTCAGACACGTGTTCTCCTGTAGAACCTTCATATTAGAACCACAGGAGGCTCAGACATGTGTTCTCCTGTAGAACCTTCATATTAGAACCACAGGAGGCTCAGACACATGTTCTCCTGTAGAACCTTCATATTAGAACCACAGGAGGCTCAGACACGTGTTCTCCTGTAGAACCTTCATATTAGAACCACAGGAGGCTCAGACATGTGTTCTCCTGTAGAACCTTCATATTAGAACCACAGGAGGCTCAGACACATGTTCTCCTGTAGAACCTAAATATTAGAACCACAGGAGGCTCAGACATGTGTTCTCCTGTAGAACCTTCATATTAGAACCACAGGAGGCTCAGACACGTGTTCTCCTGTAGAACCTTCATATTAGAACCACAGGAGGCTCAGACATGTGTTCTCCTGTAGAACCTTCATATTAGAACCACAGGAGGCTCAGACACGTGTTCTCCTGTAGAACCTTCATATTAGAACCACAGGAGGCTCAGACACGTGTTCTCCTGTAGAACCTTCATATTAGAACCACAGGAGGCTCAGACACGTGTTCTCCTGTAGAACCTTCATATTAGAACCACAGGAGGCTCAGACACGTGTTCTCCTGTAGAACCTTCATATTAGAACCACAGGAGGCTCAGACACATGTTCTCCTGTAGAACCTTCATATTAGAACCACAGGAGGCTCAGACACGTGTTCTCCTGTAGAACCTTCATATTAGAACCACAGGAGGCTCAGACACGTGTTTTCCTGTAGAACCTTCATGTCCTGTTCTGTCAACAGAACCAGTGCTGCGGTGCTCAGGATCCGGCAGACTGGGATCTCAACATGTACTTCAGCTGTAACGGAACCCATCGCAGCAGAGAGAAGTGTGGAGTACCGTTCTCCTGCTGCATTATGGATCCTGCTGTGAGTTTATCCCTGATCAATACTGATCATCTCTGATCAGTAGGTTTACTTCATGTAACGGTAGCGTGTTTAACGGTAGCATGTTTACCTTTAGCGTGTTTAACGGTAGCGTGTTGTGCTGCAGGACTCGGTGGTGAACACTCAGTGTGGATACGACGTGAGGAGCAGACTGAAGGTGAGCTGTCAGTGTGAACACCTGGTGGACAGGTGAGGGTTTCTGCAGGAGACCGCTAAGGAAACCTGCCACTGACGGTTTGTGACTGTGACATCAGTGTGACATCAGTGTGACATCACATGGCTAGTTATGATGAGAATCGTGTTGTTCTGCAGAAGGAGTGGAGCAACCACATCTACACTAAAGGCTGCATCACAGCGCTGGAGGACTGGTTACCTGGAAACCTGTACACCGTAGCCATCGTGTTCATCGTCATCTCTCTGCTGCAGGTACAACTACACACAGTACCACATGTACTGCAGTAATATTACAGCACTACTACAGTACTACTACTGTAGGACTACAGCATGACTACAGCACGACTACAGCACTACTACAGTAGGAATACAGCAGTACTACAGATATACTCCTTTCTACAGGACTCAGTTGTAGTACTGAGTCACATTGAAGAAATCAGAAGAACAACCGTTGAACACAAACAGTTAAATATACTCAATGTTTACCTGTCTGTGTTTACCTGTCTGTGTCTCAGATGGTGGGGATCTACCTGGCCAGGACTCTGATCTCTGACATCGAGAAGGTCAGATTCAGCTACTGAAGCCTCCACCTGCAGTGGGCGGGGCTTCCATCAGCGAGGGGTGGAGCTTATCCCAGGTGTTACTGGACCAAATCTTTTCAGTCAGATGTGCCTTCTTTTTCGTCTTCTTGCTTTTCTTAGTTTTCTTTTTCTTCGTCGGCAGCAGTCTCCGTCTGTTGATGGCGTTGCCGTGGTAACTGAGAACAGACTAACACACCTGGCAGGTGTTGTCTGTCGTGGTTCTGCTGTTCTGGAAGAACGTCAGCTTCTGTTTATTTCTCTGATGTCATGTGACTGAGCTCTGCACCAGAGAGGCCTTTTACCTGAACAGGTGTGACCTGAGGGCTGTTTACTGCTCACTGCCTGCTTCATCACCATCTTCATCATCCTCACCTGAGGTCTGTTCTTCCTCCAATCAGCTGATCGATTGATCTGCAGGTGTGGAGGCAGCAGACTGATGAAGAGTATGATGAAGATGCCTCTTCACTGGATTCATGTTAACAAGCTGAAATAAATAAAGTTTAAATGATGTGTGAATAAAGACTTCAGGGTGTCTGACCAATCAGATTTATTGAATAAATGTTCTGTAAGTCTGAGCCGATCAAACAAACAAATCAGATTTATTGATTATGTGTTCTGCTTTTCCTTTTATTCTGAAGGGACTGTTTTATAAAGTGACTTTTTATCTTTTTGTATTTGACAAAATAAAAGTAAACTTTGGTCTCAGTCTGTTTTATTGATCAGAAGGTATCAATCAGGAATCCTCCAGAGGAAGGATGAAGCATCGATTGATTATTGATTGGAAATCAGAAGCTGCTGAAGCTTCAACATTTTTATCAGGATTTTATTGAAAACGGATGAATAAATATTTAAATAAAGTGTGATGTGACGTGATGACGTACGCTGGCCGCCAGGTGGCGCTGCAGCACCTGAGTGCGCGCCGCTGAAACCGAACCCCCCTCAGGGGAAGCGCGCGCTGCCAGAGGGGCGGAGTCGGAAGCGGCCGTCGGTCTGTCGAGTCTCCGCGGTTCTTTCTCTCGGATCCTCCGGAGCTTCTTCAGCGGCAGCTCAGCGGCGGATCTTCGGCCTCACAGACGGACCGTCCCGGCAGCGCTGCGGGGACAGACCCAGGTCGGCTCGGCTCGGCTCGGCTCGCCTCCTCCCCCCGCTGCAGTGGAAAAACCCGGACGGAGGCCCGCAGTGCGCGCTGAGGCTCCGCAGGCCTCCGGCCCGGACTCCCGCTTTTCTCCCGGAAAATGGACGGATTCGCCGGCAGTTTAGGTGAGTCCCGCCGCACGCGGCCTCTCCGTCACTGTCTCACCTGTCCGCGCGGCCAGCACAGTGGCGGCCGCACGCACCACCGGCAGCTTTACACGTGTCATTGCTGTATTTATCAAAGAGGCTGCACCGCCCCTCCGGCGGCTGCAGGGCCGCAAATCCAGCGCTCCGTCTGAAGCAGCGTCTGCAGAGACAAAACATAGAGAGACCCGGTTCTAATGGGGTCCAGCCGAGTCCAACAGGATCTAACAGGGACCAACAGGGTCCAGCTGAGTCCAACAGGGTCTTAAAGGGTCCAGCTGAGTCCAACAGGGTATAACAGGGACCAACAGGGTCTAACAAGGTCCAGCTGAGTCCGACAGGGTCCAACAGGGACCATCTGAGTCCCGACAGGGTCCAACAGGGACCATCTGAGTCCATCAGGGTCCAACAGGGACCATCTGTGTCCAACAGGGTCTAACAGGGACCATCTGAGTCCAACAGGGTCTAACAGGGACCATCTGTGTCTAACAGGGACCATCTGAGTCCAACAGGGTCTAACAGGGACCATCTGTGTCTAACAGGGTCCATCTGAGTCCAACAGGGTCTAACAGGGTCCATCTGTGTCTAACAGGGACCATCTGAGTCCAACAGGGTCTAACAGGGACCATCTGTGTCTAACAGGGACCATCTGAGTCCAACAGGGTCTAACAGGGACCATCTGTGTCTAACAGGGACCATCTGAGTCCAACAGGGTCTAACAGGGACCAGCAGGGTCTAACAGGGACCAGCAGGGTTTAACAGGGACCATCTGAGTCCAACAGGTCTAACAGGGACCAACAGGGTCTAACAGGGACCATCTGAGTCCAACAGGGTCTAACAGGGACCATCTGTGTCTAAAAGGAACCATCTGTGTCTAACAGGGACCATCTGAGTCTAACAGGGACCATCTGAGTCCAACAGGGTCTAACAGGGACCATCTGTGTCTAACAGGGACCAGCAGGGTCTAACAGGGACCATCTGAGTCCAACAGGGTCTAACAGGGACCATCTGTGTCTAACAGGGACCATCTGTGTCTAACAGGGACCATCTGAGTCTAACAGGGACCATCTGAGTCCAACAGGGTCTAACAGGGACCATCTGTGTCTAACAGGGACCAGCAGGGTCTAACAGGGACCATCTGAGTCCAACAGGGTCTAACAGGGACCAACAGGGTCTAACAGGGACCATCTGAGTCCAACAGGGTCTAACAGGGACCATCTGTGTCTAACAGGGACCATCTGTGTCTAACAGGGACCATCTGAGTCCAACAGGGTCTAACAGGGACCATCTGTGTCTAACAGGGTCCATCTGAGTCCAACAGGGTCTAACAGGGACCATCTGTGTCTAACAGGGACCATCTGAGTCCAACAGGGTCTAACAGGGACCATCTGTGTCTAACAGGGACCATCTGTGTCTAACAGGGACCAACAGGGTTTAACAGGGACCATCTGAGTCCAACAGGGTCTAACAGGGACCAACAGGGTCTAACAGGGACCATCTGAGTCCAACAGGGTCTAACAGGGACCATCTGTGTCTAACAGGGACCATCTGTGTCTAACAGGGTCTAACAGGGACCAGCAGGGTCTAACAGGGACCATCTGTGTCTAACAGGGTCCATCTGAGTCCAACAGGGTCTAACAGGGACCATCTGTGTCTAACAGGGACCATCTGAGTCCAACAGGGTCTAACAGGGACCAGCAGGGTCTAACAGGGACCATCTGTGTCTAACAGGGACCAACAGGGTTTAACAGGGACCATCTGAGTCCAACAGGGTCTAACAGGGACCAACAGGGTATAACAGGGACCATCTGAGTCCAACAGGGTCTAACAGGGACCATCTGTGTCTAACAGGGACCAGCAGGGTCTAACAGGGACCATCTGAGTCTAACAGGGACCATCTGAGTCCAACAGGGTCTAACAGGGACCATCTGTGTCTAACAGGGTCTAACAGGGACCAGCAGGGTCTAACAGGGACCATCTGTGTCTAACAGGGACCATCTGAGTCCAACAGGGTCTAACAGGGACCATCTGTGTCTAACAGGGACCATCTGAGTCCAACAGGGTCTAACAGGGACCAGCAGGGTCTAACAGGGACCATCTGAGTCCAACAGGGTCTAACAGGGATCATCTGTGTCTAACAGGGACCATCTGTGTCTAACAGGGACCATCTGAGTCTAACAGGGACCATCTGAGTCCAACAGGGTCTAACAGGGACCATCTGTGTCTAACAGGGACCATCTGTGTCTAACAGGGACCAACATGGTCTAACAGGGACCAACAGGGTCTAACAGGGACCATCTGAGTCCAACAGGGTCTAACAGGGACCATCTGTGTCTAACAGGGACCATCTGTGTCTAACAGGGACCATCTGAGTCCAACAGGGTCTAACAGGGACCATCTGTGTCTAACAGGGTCCATCTGAGTCCAACAGGGTCTAACAGGGACCATCTGAGTCCAACAGGGTCTAACAGGGACCAACAGGGTTTAACAGGGACCATCTGAGTCCAACAGGGACCAACAGGGTTTAACAGGGACCATCTGAGTCCAACAGGGTCTAACAGGGACCAACAGGGTATAACAGGGACCATCTGAGTCCAACAGGGTCTAACAGGGACCATCTGTGTCTAACAGGGACCAGCAGGGTCTAACAGGGACCATCTGTGTCTAACAGGGACCAACAGGGTTTAACAGGGACCATCTGAGTCCAACAGGGTCTAACAGGGACCATCTGTGTCAAACAGGGACCATCTGAGTCCAACAGGGTCTAACAGGGACCATCTGTGTCTAGCAGGGTCCATCTGAGTCCAACAGGGTCTAACAGGGACCATCTGAGTCTAACAGGGTCTAACAGGGACCAGCAGGGTCTAACAGGGACCATCTGTGTCTAACAGGGTCTAACAGGGACCAACAGGGTCTAACAGGGACCATCTGAGTCCAACAGGGTCTAACAGGGACCAACAGGGTCTAACAGGGACCATCTGAGTCCAACAGGGTCTAACAGGGACCAACAGGGTCTAACAGGGACCAACAGGGTCTAACAGGGACCATCTGTGTCTAACAGGGACCATCTGAGTCCAACAGGGTCTAACAGGGACCATCTGAGTCCAACAGGGTCTAACAGGGACCATCTGAGTCCAACAGGGTCTAACAGGGACCATCTGAGTCCAACAGGGTCTAACAGGGACCATCTGAGTCCAACAGGGTCTAACAGGGACCATCTGAGTCCAACAGGGTCTAACAGGGACCATGTAGATAGACATAGATGTTGCTGTGTGTTATTGTGTGTTGTTATATGTTGTTGTTATTGTGTTATTGTTGTTGTGTTATTGCTGTGTTGTATTGTTGTTGTGTTGTGTTGTTGTTGTGTTATTGTTGTGTTGTTGTATTTTTACTGTGTTGTTGTATTTTTACTGTTATTGTTGTTGTGTTGTGTTATTGCTGTGTTGTATTGTTGTTGTTATTCCTGTGTTGTTGTGTTATTGCTGTTGTATTGTTGTTGTGTTGTTGTATTTTTACTGTGTTATTGTTGTGTTGTGTTGTTATTGTTATTGCTGTTGTATTGTTGTTGTGTTTTTGCTGTGTTGTTGTTGTGTTATTGCTGTGTTGTATTGTTGTGTTATTCCTGTGTTGTTGTTGTGTTATTGTTGTGTTGTTGTATTTTTACCGTGTTATTGTTGTTGTGTTGTGTTATTGCTGTATTGTTGTGTTATTGCTGTGTTGCTGTTGTTATTGCTGTGTTGTTGTTGTGTTATTGCTGTGTTGTATTGTTGTTATTGTTGTGTTGTATTGTTGTTGTGTTATTCCTGTGTTGTTGTTGTGTTATTGCTGTGTTGTATTGTTGTTGTTGTGTTATTGCTGTGTTGTATTGTTGTTGTGTTGTGTTATTGTTGTGTTATTCCTGTGTTATTGCTGTGTTGTTGTTGTGTTATTGCTGTGTTGTATTGTTGTGTTATTCCTGTGTTATTGCTGTGTTGTATTGTTGTGTTATTCCTGTGTTATTGCTGTGTTGTATTGTTGTTGTGTTGTGTTATTGCTGTCTTGTATTGTTGTTGTGTTGTGTTATTGCTGTGTTGTTGTTGTGTTATTGCTGTGTTGTATTGTTGTTGTTGTTGTGTTATTGCTGTGTTGTTGTTGTTGTGTGTTCCATGGACCTCCTCATCCTGCTTCCTTCAGATCTCAGGTCTCTCTCAGACCTCCACTAGCAGTCAAAGCTCCTTTCATTTCTTTGTTCCATGGAAGTTCAGCTTTTTGCCGCTTGTTTCCACGTTTTTTTTTGTGCTGTTGTGTTGTTATTGTGTTATTATCGTGTTGTTGTGTTATTGTTGTTTTGTTGTGTTATTGTTGTATTGTTGTCGTTGTATTGCTGTGTTTTTGTTGTGTTTTTGTGTTGTGTTATCATTGTTTTCTTGTTGAATTATTGTTGTGTTGTGTGTAGAGGAAACCGGCTATTCTTCTGGTTTATCTTGTGGATGTTCATGTCTCTGCAGACGACAGCATGTCCGGAGCGAGTGTCTCAGATGTCAATGATCGTCTTTCTGCTCTGGAGCTTCGCGTCCAGCAGCAGGAGGACGAGCTGACGGTGATGAAAGCTGCTCTCGCCGACGTCCTCCGTCGTCTCGCTGCCTCTGAAGACTCTGCTGCCACGGCAACCAAGAAACAGCATGGAGGAAAAGGTACCTTCAGAGGTTCTAAAAGAACAGTATGACGCCACAAGAACATCAAGGAACCGCCATGGTGTCGCTGTCACAACAGTTTCAATCAAAATCTCAGTTCTATGGTAGAAATGTGGTCCGGTAATGGCCAGTATCCGTCCAGTAGTGGATCAATCAGGGTTCTCACCAGGATTTTTTTACAGCGTAACGGCAGGTCCTCCCGCACGCGCATGCGCAATAGCCTTCATTAAATCTCGCGAACGGCCGGCCCAGATGTCAGCCAATGAGCATCACGCAGATGCTCCAAATGCTCGTGATTTAGGTCACTATTCACCATACATGGCATCACAGAAACAACCGAGACATGTTCATAGTAACCCCGAGATTGGAAGCGACTCTTAATTTTAGACAGGAACGGGTCAATCGACAGGAAAGTATGGCTGAGGTGGGGAGACATAAATTAACCTAGATAGGCACCCAGTCGATAAAAACAAATGCACATAGTGTTATCTGTCAAAATCACAGCGTAGCAGCCCTAATCACAGCGTAATCTTTTAAACTGACAGCGTAACGGCCCGTTAAGACAGCATAACGGCCCATTCGACAGCGTAACGGCCCATTCGACAGCCTAACGGCCCGTTACGACATGCGCTGGCGAGAACCCTGCCAATATTGATCCAGTAGTGGTCCAGTATCAGTCCAGTAGTGGACCAATATTGATCCAGTAGTGGTCCAGTATCGGTCCAATATTGGACCAATAGTGGTCCAGTATCAGTCCAGTATCGGTCCGGTAGTGGTCCAGTATCGGTCCAATAGTGGTCCAGTATCGGTCCAATATTGGACCGATAGTGGTCCAATATCAGTCCAGTATCGGTCCAATAGTGGTCCAATAGTTGTCCACTAGTGGTCCAGTATCGGTCCAATAGTGGTCCAGTATCAGTCCAGTATCGGTCCGGTAGTGGTCCAGTATCGGTCCAATAGTGGCCCAGTAGTTGTCCACTAGTGGTCCAGTAGTGGTCCAGTGGGGTTCTATGTGGTTCTGGACTGTAGTGGTCCAGGTCTTACTAGTTGAGTTGTGTCTAAAGCAGTGTGCTGCCTCCTGCAGGTGGAGCTGCTCTGCGTGAAGCCTACTCAATGTCCTGCATCGCTAATGGTGGAACATCTGGACGGAAGAGAGACTCGACCTCTGTCACCAGGAAGGAGACGGTGTCATCCGCCGCCAAGAGGTAAAAACTCTGAAGCTCTTCTGATGGACGGATCAACGGACCCTGGAGTTCTGATTCCAGCTGGATCTGAAGTCTGTGATGTTTACCTGAATGTCTGCTGGTTTTCCTGTTTCAGCCTGGAGAGCCACGACACACCATATTTGATCGGTAGAATCTCAGACTCAGGTGATCCTACCTGTCCAGTTGAGTCCAGACTAGAATCCAGTCGAGTCAGTCAACAGCCTGAGATGGAATTTTTCTGTTTTATCTCTTCAATATCAGGGGAGAATCATCAGGAACCCAGTAGAACCGCTGTAACTAGTAGAATCCCAGTAGAAACAAGAACCCAGAGGAATCTGTAGAAACTCAGTAGAACCAATATAAGTAGCAGAAAACCAATAGAACCAGTAGTAACCCAGTGGAACCAGCAGAACCAGTAGTGTCACAATAGAACCAGTATAAACCCAGTAGAACCAATAGTGTCCCAGTAGAACCAGTAGTGTCCCAGTAGAACCGGTACAGTCAGTATAGACCCAGTAGAAACCCAGTAGAACCAGTAGAACGCAGCCGTCTTTGGTCTCACAGTCCTGGTTTTGTCCACAGTGGAGCAGACAGGAAGAAGGAGGTGAGCAGCCAACGCTCCCAGATGGAGGAGATCCAGGAACACGAGGAACCTCCTCACCCAAAGAACCCGTCCCCCTGTCCCTCCCCCCAGAACCCCCAGCCCAGACCGTCCTCCGACAGCAGTAAAGGCCAAACTCCTCAGAAAAGGTTCCGGTTTGTGATTTGTCGGCTGCATCTGACCTCACTTCCTTCTGATGCTCCTCTGACATCCCTCTGTCAGCTGCTACTAACCCCGCCTTCCACCGTCCTCCTCTGCTCCACACACACCTGAGTCACCTGACCCACTCAGGTACAGGTGTTCCTGATTGGCTGGAAGTGCCTGGTCTCCTTACGATGAACGGGATAGGTGTAGAAAGAACGGTTTGTTTTTCGGTTGGGTTTGGGTTGGTGTGGGTCAGTTTGGTTTAGTTTGGGTTTGGTTAGTTTGGGTTGGTTCTGTGGGTTTGGTTTGGTTCTGTGGGTTTGGGTTGGTTCTGTGGGTTTGGCTTGGTTCTGTGGGTTTGGGTTGGTGTGGGTTTGGGTTGGTTCTGTGGGTTTGGCTTGGTGTGGGTCAGTTTGGTTTAGTTTGGGTTCGGTTAGTTTGGGTTGGTTCTGTGGGTTTGGTTTGGTTCTGTGGGTTTAGTTTGGTTCTGTGGGTTTGCTTTGGTTCTGTGGGTTTGGTTTGCTTCCGTGGGTTTGGGTTGGTGTGGGTTTGGGTTGGTTCTGTGGGTTTGGTTTGGTTCTGTGGGTTTGGTTTGCTTCTGTGGGTTTGGGTTGGTGTGGGTTTGGGTTGGTTCTGTGGGTTTGGGTTGGTGTGGGTCTGTTTGGTTTAGTTTGGGTTAGGTTAGGTTCTGTTGGGTTTGATTAGGTTGTGTTTGGTTGGATTTGGTTGGGTTACGTTTGGTTCTGTTGGGTTTTGTTCTGTTCTGGTCTGTCTTCAGATCCCGATCAGCCCGGTTGGTTGCAGCCTAACAGACAGTAGAGAAAAGTGAGAACACTGAGACCAGAATGCAGTAGGGCTGGCCCGAATAGTGGTTTGTGGCCTCCGAATATTCGGGCCCTATTAAAGACTCAATATTCGTACTGCCCCATAACGTCCGACGGGGGGGGGCGAATTTTCGGAGACCAAAATTAATATCCGGATACCGCCGTAGTGAACGAATATTCGGATATTCGGGTCCAGCCCTAGAATGCAGTGACTCTGAATCCTGTTGAAATGAGAATTGATCAGGAAATGTGGAACGACTTCACGTTTTCTGAAACGCTGTTTAGTGCGTTTTTATGTTTGATATTTAAATTACCCAAGAACCGGTTATTAGGACAGTATGGAGGATGGTTCCTTCAGGGTTCTGTTGACGCTAGCGGATCTCTGAATCACGCCACCCTCCAGAGAAAATCAGTAAGCACGTCTTCAATATTTTAAAAACTCATTTTCCATTTTTTCATGACAGTCACAAAGACTATTTTAGAAATTCTGATGTTTAGAGAGCGGTTAGTTTCTCTCTGACTTCCAGTTAAAACTTTAAAGCCTCCCAGGCTGGTAAAGATTCAAGCTGCTGGAACCTGGAGTTAAACTAGAACTAGAACCAGGACTAGGATGTCGTACAGAGCAGGGCCAGGCCTCCTCTTCACTCTAAAGCTGCTTCTTTTCTTTAAAACTACTAACAGATTCTCCTCCAGCTTCACCTCAGGACCTCCTCCTAACTCCTCCTAACTCCTCCTCCTGCTCCTCCTGCAGCCTGGGCCTTGGGTTTCTGACGTGTCCCAGCTCACTAACCTGTTTGTGGCTCGTGTGTTTGACTTTGTGCTACTCAGTTTGTGGAGACAGAAATCTCTGAGTTGTTTCTGCAGAATCTCACTGAATGACCTTTGAGGATTGGTTTATTTAACCCTCGTGTCGTCCTGCAGGTCAAACTGACCCGTTTTAAAGTTTGAAAATGTGGGAAAAAATATAGATTTCCACAGTGAAATTTCTGATGTCCACATTTTCAACATTTTTGGGAAATCTTTGAACATTTTATGGTGGAAAATAAGAAATGTTAAAAATGTTTCTTAAGGACATGCCCAAAAAAAAAATCAAAATTAAACTTTTAAGGGAAATTGTTAAGGAATTATTGGAATTTTCTTCCTGAAGATTTTGCAAATTTTCCGAAATTTTGGGAACTTTTTTTGCAGTTTTAGGATTTTTTTCAGAAATGGAAATAGTATCTTTGGTGCCTGTAAATGAGGACAGCAGGAGGGTTAACAGGAACACGGATGTGCAGTAGGACTGGTTTTAATGTGTTACACCTACTGTAGGAGCCAATGAGCTCGATTATTATAAATAGGAACCAATCATTGTTCGGGCAGGTGTTCCGCCTGGAAGGATAAAACAGTTTTGACTTGAATGTAGAGGCTAAGCCAATGCTTGAAGCCCCTGAGGTGCTTCACCGGGATGTAAATAGTTGACACGCCGACAACTTTACCGCGTCTGATGAAGAGAGCCGAGACCAATGCTTGCGGTTCCAATAACCTGCGTTTATTACTCCAAATAAGTATAGTCCAACAGCTTTTGTATGAACAAACAGTTCATTGTTACCAGCTTTTCAACTGTGACTTCAACGGCGGCGGCGGCGGTCAAAACTGTTTTATCCTTCCGGGCGGAACACCTGCCCGAACAACGATTGGTTCCTATTTATAATAATCGAGCTCATTGGCTCCTACACCTACAAACATGTTAGTTCATCATCAGAGCAAAGCAGAGAAATACTGATCTCATGTCAGTGTGTAAAAAAACAGCAGGTAGTCACATCTGACAGTCTGGGTCACGCCGACGTTCTGAGCTTCAGATGGTTCAGTGTCACTAAAATAAGATGGAATGGAAGTTAATCTGGTTTCCATCAGCACAGGAACACCTGGAGTCCACAGGAAGCAGACAGGTGAGCGTGGAGGGGACGTCCTTCATGGACTGTTTCAGGAAGCACAGGCGTGTTGCAGCAAAGCATGTTCAGGAAGTAGTCAGTGACCAGAGATTCATGACGTCAGACATGTTCAGAGACGAGTTGAGATGAAGCTCAGAGACTCCTGAAGACGCAGCAGCTACACACGTTTACTGACTGTGTGTGTGTGTGTGTGTTTGATGTGTATTGTGTGTGTTCCAGGGGTCCCAGTGTGAAGCGGTCCTCAGGGATGGAACGTTCTCAGAGCAGCACCTGGGAGAGTTCAGAAGAAAACCGGAACAAACTGGTCAAAGCTGCGTCCACCTCCAAGCTGCTGGCCAAAGTGGTGAAGAACGCAGAGAGGTGAGAAGAAACACAAGTACTCTATGTACTGTACGTATCAGTATGAGTACTCAGTATTTACTGTACATATCAGTATGAGTACTCAGTACGTAGTACATACAGTACATGTACTCAGTTTAAAGAAAATGTTTGTTTCCTGTTCTTTCAGACACAAAGACCCGGTGGTGAACCAAGGTACATCCATGATCTTCATCAGAATCATACCATAGTCATCATCGTGTCATCTTCATCACCATCATGGGCAGCAACCAATAGGAAGCCAGAGTTTCCAGCAGCACTGCCTCTGACACATGAAAACTTTTGTTTATTGATTTCCTAACTTCTATCTCAGAGGTCTTGCTGTTGTTATTATTGTTGTTGTTACTTTTGGGTTGTTTGATATTTTTGTCATTATTTGAGTTGTTGTTGTTTAGTTTTTGTTTGTGTTGTTGTTTAGTTTTGTTTGTGTTGTTGTTGTTGTTTGTGGTGGTGTTGTTGAGTGATGATGTCTTTGTCTCAAACCAGCTAAAATGTCGACCCGAGAGAAAAACAGCCAGGCTGGTAAGTTGTGATGAATGGTCTCAGTGAACTAGCTGGCTAACATGCTAACTGCAGCTAAATGAGTGCTTCCTGTTTCTGAACCAATCACATCTCTCTCTGCTTTACATCAAAGCCTCGCTCGACTACCTGCTGTCTCTGCTTCAGACTGTTCAGGTGAAGTCACACCTGTCTGTGGCTCCACCCCTTGCCATGATTTACCTCCATATGAAGTCAAACAGCATCACCTGTAGATGGGTGCCCCGCCCACGCTTCAGTTTACAAAACATGATTGGACACTTCACATTTGACTGGCAGATCATTTTTCATGAGCTACCTGAGATGTTTGACCCTATGGAGGTATTTCTGTCCAACCTGCACAGCATCCATGTCTCTTTATCCGTCTCACACCTATAATCACCTCCGTCTGACCTCTATCACCTGTCCTTCACCTGTATTGTCTATTGTCTTTTAGTGTTTTTTTTGCCCCACAATTTTTTGGAATCATCAGACAGTTTGAAACAGATTTTAATGTGAACCATCTCTCCTCTGTTCCTCACCTGTCCTCACCCGTCCTCACCCGTCTTCACTTGTCCTCACCTGTCCTCACCTGTCCTCTCCTGTCCTCACCCGTCCTCACTTGTCCTCTCCTGTCCTCACCTGTCCTCACCCGTCCTCACTTGTCCTCACTTGTCCTCTCCTGTCCTCACCCGTCCTCACTTGTCCTCTCCTGTCCTCACCTGTCCTCACCCGTCCTCACTTGTCCTCACCTGTCCTCTCCTGTCCTCACCCGTCCTCACTTGTCCTCTCCTGTCCTCACCCGTCCTCTCCTGTCCTCACCCGTCCTCACTTGTCCTCTCCTGTCCTCACCTGTCCTCACCCGTCCTCACTTGTCCTCACTTGTCCTCTCCTGTCCTCACCTGTCCTCACCCGTCCTCACTTGTCCTCACCTGTCCTCTCCTGTCCTCACCCGTCCTCACTTGTCCTCTCCTGTCCTCACCTGTCCTCTCCTGTCCTCACCCGTCCTCACTTGTCCTCTCCTGTCCTCACCCGTCCTCACTTGTCCTCTCCTGTCCTCTCCTGTCCTCACCTGTCCTCACCCGTCCTCACTTGTCCTCACCTGTCCTCTCCTGTCCTCACCCGTCCTCACTTGTCCTCTCCTGTCCTCACCTGTCCTCACCCGTCCTCACTTGTCCTCTCCTGTCCTCACCCGTCCTCACCCGTCCTCACTTGTCCTCTCCTGTCCTCACCTGACCTCACCCGTCCTCACCCATCTTCACTTGTCCTCACTTGTCCTCTCCTGTCCTCTCCTGTCCTCACCTGTCCTCACCCGTCCTCACCCATCTTCACTTGTCCTCACTTGTCCTCTCCTGTCCTCACCCGTCCTCACTTGTCCTCTCCTGTCCTCACCTGTCCTCACCTGTGCTTAGACTAGTGCTTGCAGCTTTGATGTTTTTATTTCAATCGTCAGGACTTTTCAGATCTCAGAGTTTATCAGAAGATCAGCAGACAGTTTAAAAGAGGCCTAGCTGTTAGCTAGCTTTAAAATGTTCATCATGTCTTCTCATTGATGCAGTAATTTAGGTAGATGTTGATATCAACATCTGTCTATTCACCTGATGTCTGAACAAAAGAACTCTGAACTACTAACTGTTGCCTGTTCTGTCAGCTGTAATCTGATTACATGAAACCTGTCAGAGAAAACCTGGTTATATTTGGACTTAAACAGTTCAGAGAAGTCCGGATGTTCTGATCTTAGCAACCATGTTTTCACCAAACTGCCACCAAGAAAGAGACTTGAATGAAAGCCGCCCTGAGTTGCTTGGTGACGTCTGTCTGCTGTTCCAGAGGGGACTCTGAAGATGTTCATGCGTGGACGACCCATCACCATGTTCATCCCTTCAGACGTGGACAACTACGACGATGTTCGGACAGAGCTGCCTCCAGAAAGACTCAAGCTAGAATGGGTGTATCCTTCACTGCATTTAGAATTTATACAGCAAGTTTCAAATGAAAAAATGTACATACGGAAAACACCTTAAATGTATTAGAAAAGAAATAAATGAAGCATACAATGTTCAGAATTGTTTCTCTGTGGTGATGTGACTACAACCTCTGGATTAAAGGTCACAGAATTTACATGCAGAGTTAAAACCTTCAATGGACCAGAGAGCCGTGCTCAGGCATTTAGATGTAAAGATCTGAAAACTATCTGGACCAGAGCCTGTAGTATTCGGCTGAAGGAAGTAGGACTCCTTACTGTGTCTGGACTCCGTTGATGGAAAGGACGTAGAAATCAAAGCCCTTTTAAAACCCCGCAGCAGTTCCTTCAGTTCCAGCTCTGGAAGTGATGGATTATTGGGTTGTGGATGGCAGAGCTTCTCTTCATACCAAACGCCTGTTTTCAGCACTACTTGTTTTCCAGTCACAACATTTTATCTGCACAGACCCTCATGGATCTGAGTGCATGATGAAATTTACTTCGCATGTTCGATAGCCGACGTGTACCTGGCCATGAAGAGTTGACCTTTAAGGACGCTTACATTATCTCGACAGTGATAAGCAGACACTGAGAGTTCAGTGTCATCTGCATAGAACAGTAGAACCACTGAAGACACGTATACACTAAACTAAGCTTCAGCAGAACCCCAGTAGATCCTCACAACACTGTTTACAGAGCTGCAACAGATCTCCAAGATATGATCATTTTTTGGCTGATCTAACAAGGTTCCTCGCTAGATCTCCAACTGTTGTGCAGGTAGTTCCCTGACTTCATGCGGGTATGGTTACCTTGATGAATATTTACCTACGTGGACCTCACCTACACCTCAGTAACCCTTTAGTAAACTTTAGTAGACCTCATTAGAACCTCAATAGAACTTGGTAACTCTTTAGTAAACCTTACTAGACCTCATTAGACCCTCTGTAGAACTAGGTAGCCCTTTAGTAAACCTCAGGGACCTCATTAGAACCTCAATAGAACTAGGTAACTCTTTAGTAAACCTTACTAGACCTCATTAGAACCTCAGTAGAACTGGATAACCCTTTAGTAAACCTTAGGGACCTCATTAGAACCTCAATAGAACTGGGTAATCCTTTAGTAAAGCTTAGGGACCTCATTAGAACCTCAATAGAACTGGGTAACCCTTTAGTAAACCTTAGGGACCTCATTAGAACCTCAATCAAACTAAGTAGACCTTTAGTAAACCTTAGTAGACCTCATACAATGTAAGTAGACCTCATTAGAACCTCAGTAGATATTGGTATCTCCTCCATCAGTGTCAGCATCTGTCCATCCAGTACTCCAGCTGACCTTTGGTGAGAGTCGGGGTTCGTCCTGAACATGTTATCGGTTCATCACAGTGCTAGAGTAGATCTTTGATGAACCTTCAATAGATCTCAGCAGCCCTACAGCAGCTCTTGACTAAACCATCAGTAGTTCTCCAACTTTTGTCCAGGTGTTTCCTTGACTTTGTGCAGGTATGGCTACCGGGGCAGAGAATGCAGAGCAAATGTCTACCTCCTTCCAACCGGAGAGATCGTTTATTTCGTGGCGTCCGTTGTGGTTCTGTTTAACTACGAGGAGCGGACCCAGAGACATTACCTCGGACACACCGACTGTGTGAAGTGGTGAGAAAACACTGTTAGTCACCTGCTGCTGCCGTCCTCATCGGTCTGTGGTGACAGCTCAGTAAAGTTGTCTTTTTTCTGTGTCCATCAGTTTGGCCATCCATCCTGATAAGATCCGGATCGCTACAGGACAGATTGCAGGAGTGGACAAAGACGGACGGGTGGGGACACTTACTTTTCTGACTAAACTGAACCTAAGTTATGTGTCACAATGGTAACGGTACACAGCAAAGACAGAGACAGCAGTAATGTAGAATATACTGTAATTAAAAATATCAGAATCATCAACACTACATGTATTGATGCTTGTTCTGTCCATGTCCTCAGGCTGTGCAGCCTCATGTTCGTATCTGGGACAGCGTCAGTTTGTCAACTCTGCAGATCATCGGTTTGGGAACGTTTGAACGAGGCGTCGGCTCTCTGGCTTTCTCTAAAGCCGTGAGTATCTGTAGTCCACAGAAAACAGATTTCTGAAAGCATGATGTGGAATAGTTGATCAAACACTGTAGCTCCTGTCTGTGTCTAATGATGTCCCCTGTCTCTGTCTCCTGCCGGTCTGTCCACCTGTCTGTCTCTCAGGACTCCGGTCAGCACCTGAGTGTGATCGATGACTGTAACGATCACATGCTGACGGTTTGGGATTGGCACAAGAAGTCAAAGATTGCTGAGATCAAGGTGAACTTTTCGTACTGTTTTCCTGCATTTTTCTGTTGTTGCGGCACTAAAGTAGATGTTAAAATAAAACGAGGAGACGCTGCTGCTTCTTATCGGCTGTTTCTGACTGCTCTCAAACTGGTGGGTTTCTTCCAGACTACCAATGAAATGGTCCTGGCTGTGGAGTTCCACCCCATTGACCCACATACCATCGTCACCTGTGGGAAGTCCCACATCTTCTTCTGGACCTGGAGTGGGACCTCTCTAGCTCGTAAACAGGGAATCTTTGGGGTGAGTTGATCAAATATTTATTAAACCGACATACGGTGTGTCAAAGATTAGGTGATACAGACAACAGAAATGAAATGATGCAGGCACAAGAAAAATGAAAACCAGAGTCATTAAGGCACACACCTCAACCACATCACAGGAATACAGATTCATTTAAATGCTCAAGACGAGACAGAGTTACTGGATTGTTTCCAAAGTTTCAAGTTGGAACCGTCTAAGGCTCATTTTCATATTTATTGTTGTGAGCTCAACTGCAGTCCTGGTCTAACCCTGCAGTCCTGGTCTAACCCTGTAGTCCTGGTCTAACCCTGTAGTCCTGGTCTAACCCTGCAGTCCTGGTCTAACCCTGTAGTCCTGGTCTAACCCTGTGGTCCTGGTCTAACCCTGCGGTCCTGGTCTAACCCTGCGGTCCTGATCTAACCCTGCGGTCCTGGTCTAACCCTACGGTCCTGATCTAACCCTGCAGTCCTGGTCTAACCCTGCAGTCCTAGTCTAACCCTGCAGTCCTAGTCCACCCCTGCGGTCCTAGTCTACCCCTGTGGTCCTGGTCTACCCCTGTGGTCCCGGTCTAATCCTGTAGTCCCGGTCTAACCCTGTGGTCCCGGTCTAACCCTGTGGTCCCGGTCTAACCCTGAGTGTCCGATCTAACGCTGTGGTCCCAATCTAACCCTGTGGTCCTGATCTAACCCTGTGGTCTCAGTCTAACTGTCTTTATGTTGTGTTTGCAGAAATATGAGAAGCCGAAGTTCGTCCAGTGTCTGGCCTTCCTGAGTACTGGAGACATCCTGACCGGAGACTCTGGTGGAGTTCTGCTGGTCTGGACCAGGAGCTCGGCTGAGACCCCGACCGGGAAGGGACCCAGAGGTGGGACCTGCTGTTCTGTATCCCAGCAGCTGAATCAGACATGCTTAGTGGACATGTTGGGATTCAGCTCCTGTCTTCAACAGTTTACTGAGACGCTTTTATTTTCATATTCAGAGGAACTAAACTTCATTTCTCCTGGTGATGAACCAGGATTAGTTCCTAAATGTCTTCTTTCTGTCACAGATCCACCAGACTGCTGGTGGGAAATGCAGGGATGGCAATTTTTCAGGGATCCGCGGATTTCCGACGATTTAATTTCAAATTTGAACACTTTATTGTCGCTGATGTTAACGTTGTTAACATCTCGCGGGAGTCCGCGAGACTTTCACTGAAGCTATCGTTCGATTGTAAACGGCCCAGCCATAGACATATATACGTAGACGCCTCATAGGCTGTTGAGAGACGTGCTTACAGCGCCGCCATCTTGAACCGGAGGCAGTGGTGCATAGACATCTATGAGGCAATAGGTACTGCTGAATCTTAAAGTGGAATTATTCGCTGAATTTTGAACCGATTGCCAAACTGTTTGATTTTTAGAAACGTCACACGTGTAGCTACTATACAAGGTGCTCGGATTTTTTTTACAATGCTGGTTTTGCCACTCAACACTTAAGCTACACACTATCTCCCTCTGACTCCAGCATAGATATTTAAAGATGCCGGACTTCTGTTCAGCCTATGGATGCTCTAATGAGCGCTGTAAGGAAACAAGAGCTCGTGGGATTACTTTTCACATGTAAGATGTATGTAAGGATAATATATTGTTAGCAGGTTGTCATAGCTAGAGTGAAATAAACACAGACAAGATAGAACCCCATCAGCTCCGTGTCTGGCTTCTACCCATGATCTAACAGCTCTCTACATCATCCTGTGTATTACACAGCTGCTTACCGGTGAAATAACTAATCTGAGACAATTTTTGTTTAAAATTCGATGTTATGAATCTAGCGTTCCGAGCAACAGCCTGTTACAAAGAAAAAAAACAGACTTACTGCAGTAACTGGGGGGTTAGAATACAGAAATAGCCCTGACTTAAACCAGTCTAGTATTATTATGTTTTTGCAGCTGAAATCAGAATTTGCTGTTGGCATCACCGGAAATGAATCCTGGCAGGTTTGGGGTTCTAAAGGCGGAACACGCTTTCTGAACAGTTTCAGTCTCTGCTGCCAAACTGTAGATTTCCATCAGGGAAATTAAAACCACTGAGATTCTCAGAAACTAAAGTAGAAACATAAAACGGATTCCTGTGGACCTGATCCTGTTCAGACCTGAGATCAGTTTAAAGCTGCGAGGAAAAACCACAGAGTGGCAGGGTTGGCCCCGTTCCAGTAATGGTTTTAGTGTCATGTTGTCAAACTGGTTTCCAGAGGACCGATGCCAAGACTTAAACGTTTTTCTGCTGAGCTTCTGCTTCATAGTCAGATCAGTTCATCAGACGGTCCAGTTTAACAGAAAGGGTCAACATGCAGTCAGTTTCAGTGTTTCAGACATTTACAGACGTTAAACAGTGAACAGATGAAGCTTTAAACGGACGGAAAACGCAGCAGCTGATTGGTTCACGGTTCCTCTGTGGTCTGCTGCCTCCTGCTGGCTGCTGCTGGGAATAATCAAGATGAGATTCAGAGGAACAGGAGCTGATCCACGTTCTGTGCTTGCACTAGGGAAAATTTGTCTCTAGCCACCGTGGCTAAAGTGCTAGAATTTTGTTTAGGCACACTTTATGAAAATTTTGAAAAAATGGAGTCATTTTCCTGCATTCTGGTGCATTTTGAGGCCAAAAATTATGTTCAATATTGCTTCAGTTTATTTCAACATTTTAATTAAAAAAGTTACTCACACACAATTTGCATCTGGACTATTTTTATTTCTAATAAGAAATATGGACAATAATTCCTGTAAAAAAGATCAATATATCAATCATGTCACTGTAGCATTAAATACATACTCATTCAACACTTGTTAAGACTAGAAAGTACTGAATCTTACTTTCCTAACGAGATTCATGATAAAAGCTAATGAGATTCATCTAAACAAAAATATTATTTTTGCCATAGAATGGCTTTCTTCTAAAACTACAAAGTATCACTGGAAAGTACTCTGTCATTAAATTATCCCTCAGACTAGAAATTACTAATTTGTATTACAAAATAATGCAGACTAGAAAAGCCTTTGATTAAACAGCCACTATGTGATATTGCAATTGTTTATGACTTTGAACATTTTCCAGCCACTGACAGATCCCTCTCCTTGTCCTCCTTGTTGTACTCCTTCCCGGGGTTAGTCTGAATCCTTTTTTCTGATTGGCTGAGACGAGACATGTGACCGTGTGCACCTATTAATGACCAGAAGCATTCGGGTCATTCCGGTTATACTCGGTAGTGCTCTTCAGTAAAGGAGACGCGGTTTGTTATTTTCTTTGATTATCACTCGGCAAATTACGAAAAAGTTGTAAGTTAACCATTTTTTCACATTTATTAGGCAAAATTAGCTTCGCCACCGTGGCTAAACATGCTAAAAATGGCTTTGCCATCCTGAGGAAGGCTTCACCTACGGCGAAGTGGCGAATGGCTAGCGCAAGCACAGACGTTCTTCATGTTTCTGTGTCTGAACTGTAAAAACTAAGCAGGACAACCTGGACCTGAACCTTCTGTGGAGGTCTGAGGGTGCATCAGATGAAACACAGTTTGTAAAAGAGCAGGACAACGAAGCAGGACACGTCTGTAAAACAGCTGTCTCTGTGTGTGTGTGTGTGTGTGTGTGTGTGTGTGTGTGTGTGTGTGTGTGTGTGTGTGTGTGTGTGTGTGTGTGTGTGTGTGTGTGTGTGTGTGTGTGTGTGTGTGTGTGTGTGTGTGCGCGCAGCCTTCCAGATCAGTCGGCAGGTCAAAGCCCATGAAGGCAGCGTCTTCTGTCTGTGTGAGATGAGGAGTGGAGCTCTGCTGACCGGAGGAGGAAAAGACCGAAGGATCGTCCTCTGGGACCACGAGCTGAGAGCAGACAGGGACATGGAGGTAACACACAACACACACACATACACAACACAACACAAACAATACACACAACACATACAATACACACACACAGACAGGAAGTTCCTCCTTCAGACTTAGTTTGCTTTTCTTAGTCATTAATTTGGACATTCAGATTCAGTCCCTTCAGGCCACATAGTTCAGACTGAGGTCACATGATGAGGTCACATGACTGTGCGTCCACAGGTCCCGGATCAGTATGGAACCATCAGAGCCGTGTCGGAGGGGAAGGGGGACGAGTTTCTGGTCGGGACGTCCCGTAATTTCATCCTGAGAGGAACCTTCAACGACGGCTTCCTGGTGGAGGTCCAGGTGAGATTGATGACGTCATCATGACTCGTACATGTTGCATGAAGGAGCAGGCACGATACCGAAGCCAGGTATGGAACAGATCTGCTGACGGTCCTTTAGAACGTTGGGAGAACATTGTGCTGTGGAACATCTGATACTCTGATAGATGAACACCTGGTCTGAGGGGCGGAGCCAACAGGTGACCAGTAGTCTGATTGGACTCCAGTTAGGGTTGCTGGTTGGAACGTTGGTCAGAAGAAGTTCAACTGTTGACTGAGCCTTTAGAACCAGAGTCCTGAACCGATTGTTCTTCTACAGAGAAAGAGGTTCTATCAGCAGCATTCTGGTCAGAGACCAGTCAGAGACCAGTATCAGTGACAGCAGTAATCCTGTTCAACTATGAACCATCCTTGAGGCCACAGACAGGATGTTTTATTGTAAAATTCATGTGTTCAGGGTCTCTGTGACGAGTTTAGGGTTTTTAATGATGTAATGCATTCAGAGTCTCTGTGATGTGTTCAGGGTCTTTATGATGTGATGCGTTCAGGGTCTCTGTGACAAGTTCAGGATTTTTATGATGTAATGCATTCAGTCTCTGTGATGTGTTCAGGGTCTCTGTGATGTGTTGGGGTCTCTGTGATGCGTTCAGAGTCTCTGTGATGTGTTCAGGGTCTTTATGATGTGATGCGTTCAGGGTCTCTGATGAGGTGTGTTCAGGGTGTCTGTCTCTGTGGTGCGTTCAGGGACACACAGACGAGCTGTGGGGTCTGGCATCTCACCCGTCCAGAGAAATGTTCCTGACGTGCGCTCAGGACCGACTGGTGTGTCTCTGGAACTCTGTGGACCACAGCCTGCAGTGGAGCCGCTCTCTGGAGGTGAGTATTGATTATTGGCTGCTGATGGACAGCTGATGGACTGATCGATGACTGGCGAATGATGGACAGTCTGTCTGTCCTCTAGGAACATGGACACTGTGCAGACTTCCATCCCAGCGGAGCTGTGGTCGCCATAGGAACGCACTCAGGAAAGTGAGTACCGACCAGTTATAGATCTGTACCCCTGTCCCTTGATGTCCTCTGATGTTCTGTCTGTCCCTTGATGTCCTCTGATGTTCTGTCTGTCCCCTGATGTCCTCTGATGTTCTGTCTGTCCCTTGATGTCCTCTGATGGTCTGTCTGTCCCCTGATGTCCTCTGATGGTCTGTCTGTCCCCTGATGTCCTCTGATGTTCTGTCTGTCCCTTGATGTCCTCTGATGTTCTGTCTGTCCCCTGATGTCCTCTGATGTCCCCTGATGTCTTCTGATGTTCTGGCTGTCCTCTGATGTCCTCTGATGTTCTGTCTGTCCTCTGATGTCCTTTGATGTTCTGTCTGTCCTCTGATGTCCTCTGATGTTCTGTCTGTCCCCTGATGTCCTCTGATGTACTCTGATGTTCTGTCTGTCCCCTGATGTCCTCTGATGTTCTGTCTGTCCCTTGATGTCCTCTGATGTTCTGTCTGTCCCCTGATGTCCTCTGATGTTCTGTCTGTCCCCTGATGTCCTCTGATGTCCCCTGATGTCTTCTGATGTCCTGGCTGTCCTCTGATGTCCTCTGATGTCCCCTGATGTCCTCTGATGTTCTGTCTGTCCCTTGATGTCCTCTGATGTTCTGTCTGTCCCCTGATGTCCTCTGATGTTCTGTCTGTCCCCTGATGTCCTCTGATGTTCTGTCTGTCCCCTGATGTCCTCTGATGTCCCCTGATGTCTTCTGATGTTCTGTCTGTCCCCTGATGTCCTCTGATGGTCTGTCTGTCCCCTGATGTCCTCTGATGTTCTGTCTGTCCCCTGATGTCCTCTGATGTTCTGTCTGTCCCCTGATGTCCTCTGATGTCCCCTGATGTCCTCTGATGTTCTGTCTGTCCCCTGATGTCCTCTGATGGTCTGTCTGTCCCCTGATGTCCTCTGATGTTCTGTCTGTCCCTTGATGTCCTCTGATGTTCTGTCTGTCCCCTGATGTCCTCTGATGTCCCCTGATGTCTTCTGATGTTCTGGCTGTCCTCTGATGTCCTTTGATGTTCTGTCTGTCCTCTGATGTCCTCTGATGTTCTGTCTGTCCTCTGATGTCCTTTGATGTTCTGTCTGTCCTCTGATGTCTTCTGATGTTCTGTCTGTCCTCTGATGTCCTTTGATGTTCTGTCTGTCCTCTGATGTCCTCTGATGTTCTGTCTGTCCCCTGATGTCCTCTGATGTTCTGTCTGTCCCTTGATGTCCTCTGATGTTCTGTCTGTCCCCTGATGTCCTCTGATGTTCTGTCTGTCCCCTGATGTCCTCTGATGTCCCCTGATGTCTTCTGATGTCCTGGCTGTCCTCTGATGTCCTCTGATGTCCCCTGATGTCCTCTGATGTTCTGTCTGTCCCTTGATGTCCTCTGATGTTCTGTCTGTCCCCTGATGTCCTCTGATGTTCTGTCTGTCCCCTGATGTCCTCTGATGTTCTGTCTGTCCCCTGATGTCCTCTGATGTCCCCTGATGTCTTCTGATGTTCTGTCTGTCCCCTGATGTCCTCTGATGGTCTGTCTGTCCCCTGATGTCCTCTGATGTTCTGTCTGTCCCCTGATGTCCTCTGATGTTCTGTCTGTCCCCTGATGTCCTCTGATGTCCCCTGATGTCCTCTGATGTTCTGTCTGTCCCCTGATGTCCTCTGATGGTCTGTCTGTCCCCTGATGTCCTCTGATGTTCTGTCTGTCCCTTGATGTCCTCTGATGTTCTGTCTGTCCCCTGATGTCCTCTGATGTCCCCTGATGTCTTCTGATGTTCTGGCTGTCCTCTGATGTCCTCTGATGTTCTGTCTGTCCTCTGATGTCCTTTGATGTTCTGTCTGTCCTCTGATGTCCTCTGATGTTCTGTCTGTCCCCTGATGTCCTCTGATGTTCTGTCTGTCCCTTGATGTCCTCTGATGTTCTGTCTGTCCCCTGATGTCCTCTGATGTTCTGTCTGTCCCCTGATGTCCTCTGATGTCCCCTGATGTCTTCTGATGTCCTGGCTGTCCTCTGATGTCCTCTGATGTCCCCTGATGTCCTCTGATGTTCTGTCTGTCCCTTGATGTCCTCTGATGTTCTGTCTGTCCCCTGATGTCCTCTGATGTTCTGTCTGTCCCCTGATGTCCTCTGATGTTCTGTCTGTCCCTTGATGTCCTCTGATGTTCTGTCTGTCCCCTGATGTCCTCTGATGTTCTGTCTGTCCCCTGATGTCCTCTGATGTTCTGTCTGTCCCCTGATGTCCTCTGATGTCCCCTGATGTCTTCTGATGTTCTGTCTGTCCCCTGATGTCCTCTGATGTCCCCTGATGTCTTCTGATGTTCTGTCTGTCCCCTGATGTCCTCTGATGTCCCCTGATGTCCTCTGATGTTCTGTCTGTCCCCTGATGTCCTTTGATGTTCTGTCTGTCCCCTGATGTCCTCTGATGTTCTGTCTGTCCCCTGATGTCCCCTGATGTCCTCTGATGTCCCCTGATGTCCTTTGATGTTCTGTCTGTCCCCTGATGTCTTCTGATGTTCTGTCTGTCCCCTGATGTCCTCTGATGTTCTGTCTGTCCCCTGATGTCCTCTGATGTCCCCTGATGTCCTTTGGTGTTCTGTCTGTCCCCTGATGTCTTCTGATGTTCTGTCTGTCCTCTGATGTCCTCTGATGTTCTGTCTGTCCCCTGATGTCCTCTGATGTCCCCTGATGTCTTCTGATGTTCTGTCTGTCCCCTGATGTCCTCTGATGTTCTGTCTGTCCCCTGATGTCCTCTGATGTTCTGTCTGTCCTCTGATGTCCTCTGATGTTCTGTCTGTCCCCTGATGTCCTCTGATGTTCTGTCTGTCCTCTGATGTCCTCTGACCGTGTTCCTGTCTGTCCCAGGTGGTACGTCCTGGACGCTGAGACCACAGACCTGGTTGGGATCCACACTGATGGGAATGAGCAGCTGTCAGTGATGCGTTTCTCTGTCGGTGGGTGGAGTTAAAGTTGTTGAACGCTGTTTCCATGACGACGTGAGAAGCCTACAGATCCCAGCATGCCTTTCTCTGTGTCCCTGCAGATGGTAGCTTGTTGGCTGTTGGATCCCATGATAACTTTATTTACCTCTACACCGTCTCCGAGCGAGGACGCAAGTACAGCCGATACGGGAAGTGTACCGTGAGTAGAAAATTAATTAAACCACAGATTATTTAAACTGCAGATTATTTAAACCCCATCCTGACAGAAAAAACATAAATGTAGAAATTTTTGTAAATGTATTAAAAAAGAAAAACTGAAATATCACATGGTCAGAAGTATTCAGAGCCTTTGCTCAGTATTGAGTAGAAGCTCCTTTTCAGCTCGTACAGCCATGAGTCTTCTTGGGAATGACGCAACAAGTTTTTCACACCTGGATTTGGGGATCCTCTGCCATTCTTCTTGCAGATCCTCTCCAGTTCTGTCAGGTTGGATGGTGAACGTTGGTGGACAGACATTCTGAGGTCTCTCCAGAGATGCTCAATTGGGTTTAGGTCAGGGCTCTGGCTGGGCCAGTCAAGAACGGTCACAGAGTTGTTGTGAAGCCACTCCTTTGTTATTTTAGCTGTGTGCTTAGGGTCATTGTCCTGTTGAAAGGAGAACCTTCGGCCCAGTCTGAGGTCCTGAGCACTCTGGAAGAGGTTTTCCTCCAGGATATCTCTGTACTTGGCCGCATTCATCCTTCCTTCAATTGCAACCAGTCGTCCTGTCTCTGCAGCTGAAACCCCCCCCCCCCCCCCCCCCCCCACAACATGATGCTCCCACCACCATGTTTCACTGTAGGGATTGTATTGGGCAGGTGATGAGCAGTGCCTGGTTTTCTCCACACATACCGCTTAGAATTAACACCAGAAAGTTCAATCTTGGTCTCATCAGACCAGAGAATCGTATTTCTCATAGTCTGGGAGTCCTTCATGTGTTTTTTCAAACTCTATGCGGCTTTCATGTGTCTTGCACTGAGGAGAGGCTTCCGTCGGGCCACTCTGCCATAAAGCCCCGACTGGTGGAGGGCTGCAGTGATAGTTGACTTTGTGGAACTTTCTCCTATCTCCCGACTGCATCTCTGGAGCTCAGCCACAGTGATCTTTGGGTTCTTCTTTACCTCTCTCACCAAGGCTCTTCTCCCATCATTGCTCAGTTTGTCTGGACGGCCAGGTCTAGGAAGAGTTGTGCTCGTCCCAAACTTCTTCCATTTGAGGATTATGGAGGCCACTGTGCTCTGAGGAACCTTGAGTGCTGCAGAAATTCTTTTGTAACCTTGTCCAGATCTGTGCCTTGCCACAATTCTGTCTCTGAGCTCCTTGGGCAGTTCCTTCCACCTCATGATTCTCATTTGCTCTGACATGCACTGTGAGCTGTAAGGTCTTCTATAGACAGGTGTGTGCCTTTCCTAATCAAGTCCAATCAGTTTAATTAAACACAGCTGGACTCCAATAAAGAAGCAGAACCATCTGGAGGAGGATCAGAAGAAATGGACAGCATGTGAGTTAAATATGAATGTCGCTGCAAAGGCTCTGAATACTTCTGATCATGTGATATTTTAGTTTTTCTTTTTTAATACATTTGCAAAAATTTCTACATTTCTGTTTTTTTCTGTCAAGATGGGGTGCTGAGTGTACATTAATGAGAAATAAAATGAACTTTTTTTATTCTGGCAAATGGCTGCAATGACACAGAGTGAAAAATTTCAAGGGGCTGAAGACTTTCTGTACCTACTGTATTTAATCAGTGTGCAGTGAGTAGGACCTCCTAGAATCTTCTTGTAGTTTTCTGTGTATTTTCTGAAGTCGTCGGGGTGCTGACAGGTACAGGTGAGGTTACCTGTAGAGGACAGTAGCTGTCCACAGCAGTAGGTAAGGGACTACAGCTCCCAGGGTTCCTTGCTGCAGACAGTGATGATGACATTCAGGTGTGTTAGACTTACCTGAATGTTTTCTTAGGGGCATTCCAGCTACATCACACACCTGGACTGGTCACCTGACAACAACTTCATCATGTCCAACTCAGGAGACTACGAAATCCTCTACTGTGAGTACCGTGTACTACTGTAGTACTGTGTACTGTAGTACCGTTGTGTACTGTTGTGTAGTAATGGTTTTGTGTCTCCAGGGGACGTTCCAAACGGTTGTAAACTGATCAGAAACCGTTCAGAGTGTAAAGACATCGACTGGGCGACGTACACCTGCGTCCTGGGATACCATGTGTTTGGTCAGTACCTGGACCTCTGTTGTTGTGTTACTGTGTCTGTCCATGTTGTTAGTGTCAACCCAAACACCTGCCAGCTCAAATTCACTTTGTCCCTCTGTCCCCTGTCTGTCTGTCTGTCCCCTGTTTGTCCCTCTGTCCCGTCTGTCCTCCAGGTGTGTGGCCGGAGGGTTCTGATGGAACCGACATCAACGCTCTGATCAGATCCCACAACAGGAAGGTGATCGCTCTGGCTGACGACTTCTGTAAAGTTCACCTGTTTGCCTATCCATGTTCAACATTCAAGGTATACACACACACACACACACACACACACACACACACGTTTGTACTTCTATCTTAGTGAGGACATCCATAGGCGTAATGCATTTCCTAGAGCCTTACCCTAACCTTAACCATCACAACTGATTGCCTAAACTTAATCCTTACCCTAACCCTAACCAAACCTCAATTATACCTGTTCTCTAAAAACAAGTCTTCACCCTCAAACATGACTGTTTCAAAGTTAGGACCGGCCAAAATGTCCTCACTTTGTAAAAATGTCCTCACTTTGATAGTTAAATGCAGAAAATGGTACTCACCATGTAGCAAGTACAAGAACACACACACACACACACACACACACACACACACACACACACACACACACACACACACACACACACACACACACACACACACAGCAGCTCCAGAAACAGGTTAAATAAACAGGAAGTTCATTAATCTAATAGAGTATAAACCTTTGGATTAATATTCGTTAACTTTCATTCATGGTTCCTAATAAAGTGGCTGCATGTTGTTTCACATGTTCACATCAGTAATCGGTCATGTGTGTGTCTGCAGGCCCCCAGCCATAAGTACAGCGCCCACAGCAGTCATGTGACCAACGTCAGCTTCCTGTACGACGACAGTCACCTGATCTCCACAGGGGGGAAGGACACCAGCATCATGCAGTGGCGTCTGGTGGAGAAGTCCTCGCCGTGTCTCACTGACGGCCTCCTCGCAAACTCCGCCCCCCGCCGGGTTG
Organism: Acanthochromis polyacanthus; assembly: GCF_021347895.1. NCBI lineage: Eukaryota > Metazoa > Chordata > Actinopteri > Pomacentridae > Acanthochromis > Acanthochromis polyacanthus. The sequence continues at coordinate 37,923,092 of NC_067127.1, read as the reverse complement.
ATGCCGTCTTTGCTCTGCCCCCTCCTGCAGGAACCACACAGGAACCTTCTCCTCCAACAGCCAATGGGACCCAGGAGCCCTTCCCTGAAACCCCACCCCCGACAGATATAGCTCCGCCTTTGTCCGAGTTGACCCCACCCCATTCTGAGTCGACACCGCCCCCCTCTGACAGCACAATGAGTCTGAAGGACAGCCTGGAGCCGAGCGACGACACGGCGACGCCTAGCGACGAAGGGCTGCCCCCCCTCACCCCCCCGTCTTAGACACACACTTCCTGTTCCATCTGGCTTTGCGGGGACCAGACTCCTTATGAGCCTTGTGAGGACGTGTACAAAGTGAGGACATTGTGCTGGCGTCAGACCTGTCGGTGTCTGCTCGACGCTCGGTTTAGGGTTAACATTCAGTTTAAACGTGATGTAAGTCGTGGTTGGATAAGGATAACTTTGTCAGATGTGAAATCACACACATGAAACACGTATGATCAGATTTAGCGTGGACATCGTCTCTGGTGTCCATCAGTGTAAACCTCTAGAAGACAGAATCAGAGACGTCGGTGTGATGGGACGTTCACATAATTTATCTCAGCAATCAACTGTTCCTTCATTTAAAAAACGTGAGGTCACAGTTTGAAACACCTGGAGAGTCACATTCACCTGAGTGGAAAAGAGGTGGGAGGGGCTCACCTGTCTCACCTGCACGTCACTGTCATCCTTCAAACCTTTTTCCCGTCATGGGGAGTCACTAGAGTGCCAAGAAGAAGCAGGTGGACCTGTGGTTTGCCTGAAGACTAGAAGCTACAGGTGAGACAGGTGTGTCAGTGCTCCTCCACCAATCAGAACAGAGGAGGTGAAGAGGAAGTGTTGTGGGTCCAAGAGATGTTGTCAGTCTGAAGTCTTTTAGAATCTTGTTTTTAAATTCTCTGGAGATGAAAACTCTTGATTGTTTTTAAAACCACTGAAGCCTTTTCTTATGAACACAAATTCATTGAATCCGTTCATCCGACCCGAGTGACAAACTGGGAAAAAAAAAAAAAAGGTTTGAAAACAAGTTTTAGTTTTTCTGACAAAGTCTTTTCAGGTTTAAACTACAAACAGTCGGTTCAACCTTCAAATTGTTGCAGTTTGGAGAGTTTTATTCAGAGAGTTTTTAGAAATGGAAGCTGAAGTAGAGCTGACATGATGTAAACAGGAAGTGACCTCCAGAATAAAAGCTGTGACTGACATGTTTTAATCAGAGAATCGATGATCTGTGCAGCACCTGTTTGTATATACTGCAGATGTCTGTGTGTATATTTCTGTTCACCAATAGGAGGCAGCAGTGGACATCCACGGTCACACTCAGCATCCAATCAGGCGATGGGACATGAGGTCCTCTGCTCTGATTGGCTGCTGTTGGTGACTCACTGAATGACTGCTGGTGATGTTTTTATTTCTTTTGGACCATTTCTGTTCAAAATGTTTTCTGAATGTCAGGATGATGATGTCACTCCATGGGCGGGGCCTATCAGGGTGGGGTGGGTTTCATGTTGCCTTTTTAATACTCCTCTATCTTCATCGTTTCTACCCTCGTCTCTGAAGGGCTGAGTTCAGGAATCACCTGAATTTTCAGGGAGGGGCGGGGCCATATGGGGTGTGGGCGGGGCCAGGGGTGGGCTTGGTGGGGTAAGTTTCTGGAGGAAAGTGTTTATTTTCAGTGTTCAGTAACAACATTGATACTCATGATGATGTTCATGTGACTGTTTTGAGCCAATCATGTCTTCTCTCATGCATTCCTGTCAGACGACAGACTGTACTGAAGATTTCAACAAAAAAATGCAAATAAATGTCTTCAAAACTGACAATCAGATGGTTTTTTTTCCTGGCAGTTGCAGCAGCTAAAAGACAGTCCAACAGACCGGTCATGTCATCTCAGTGTGTAGCGCCACCTCTGGCCTTTAGCGGTACACCCATCAGCCGCAGAGTTACTGTGAAGTCAAAGGTTCCAAAACCTTCAGGAGGAAAATTCCAATAATTCCTTAAAAATTTCCCTTGAAAGTCTTTTTTTTTTCCAAATCCCCCAAATTTGGCAAGAAAATTCTTGTAAATATTTTCAAAAATTAGTAAAAATTTTCCAAAAAAATCCTAAAAATATCTAAAGTGATTCCATAAATATCAGTAAAACTTCTATTTTCTTTACGAACATTCACATAAAAATCAGCCAAAATCCAGTGAAATTTGCTGGATTTTGGTTGATTTTATGTGAATGTTCTTAAACGTTTTTAACATTTCTTTTTTCCACCAAAAAATGTTCAAAGATTTCCCAAAAATGTTGAAAATGGGGACATCAGAAGTTTCACTGTGAAAAGCCACATTATTTTTTCCACATTTTCAAACTTTAAACGGGTCAGTTTGACCCACAGGACGACATGAAGGTTAAACAGAGTTCATTTTAGACTCTCTGGTCAAAACCTCTGTCACTAAAATAGGAAATGCTCTTTAAAGATGCATTTTTACATGAGGTTTTTTTTTGCAAAGTTACTTTTGTAATGATAAAAAAATTCCCCCCCAATGGTTATTGCCTTTCATAATAAAGCGGGACAGACTTTGTTTGTCGTACCCACCTGGTCCCACCTGGTTGCAGGTGAAACCCTTCTCTAGCTGAACATTTGCTTACTGACAGACACTACATTTACCGATGTTCCCTAAACACCTCACAGTGCAGACTGATGCTGCTCAGAAGGAGCTAATCTTTGTAAAACAGGAGAGAAACTGAAATTAAAGTATTGTTTTTGGTATTGATATGATCGATATCTGGATCGATGCATCCATCTCTAGTGTCAACATGTCCGGACATCTCCTCGGCGTGTGACTTCATTGGTCACCTGAAGCTGTTATCAGCTCTATAAGTGGACCAGGGTGTGAGCCTCTCTGATGTACAAACCACAGTTTACAGCAGTGAATAGTGAAAGTCCTGATGCAGTCTCTTTATGCTGCTCACCTAAAGACAGAATAAACAAGCGGTAAACATGAAACTGTCTTTGTCGTGATTCACATTCAGTCTGATCTTTGTCACTAAATAGTCACACCTGGCCATCTGAAATGTTTTTGTGAGCAGAACTCTCTTACTGCCAATCCTTAAAGGTCAGCAATCAAACCCCAAGGCTTCAAATGAGTTTCTTTTTCAGGATTTCATTGTTCTTTAAAGGCAGAACAATGAAATCATTTCCACTCCCACTATCTGCAAACAGAACTCTGTGGGATCTTCCTGGAGTATTCCACCTAACGGAGGTCTTCATCTGTTATCTGAAACACCAGCTGCTCCTCATCTGTTACCATGGTGACATCAGAAGTGAATGAGCACCTCAGTGATGACCTTCAAACATTCAGAGCAGCTCTGAGCGGAAACGGTTTCAGTCGGGATCGATGGAACTTTATTTACACCATTCAAAGTCCAGGCTGTAGATCATCACGTGTACACTGAACTCAAAGAAACGAGATTCTGGGAAATCTCCCACAGCTTCATTCATATCATGTGACAGATGATGTCGGTGCTTCCTGGCCTGTGATTGGTTCAGGCGTTGCAGCCGTTGGTGTCGCAGCACTTCCAGCCGGGTCGAGAGCACATCTCCTGTCGAGTGCAGCCTTTCTCTCCAGTCTCTGCAAACAGGAAAGGTTTGTCTGATCACCACAATTCTGCTGTGAACCTAAAAGACTGTAACCCTCGTGTCGCCCTGCGGGTAAAAACGACCCGTTTAAAGTTTGAAAGAAAAAAAAACATTTTTACAGTGAAACTTCTGATGTCCACATTTTCAACATTTGGGAAACAAAATGAGACAAAATGACACAAGGAGACACAAAACACAAAAAATAGACAAAAAACAAGCAAGACAAAAAAGAAACGCAAAATAACAAAAACATGAGAGAAATGACAAAAATCAGACAAAAAACAACAAAAATGAGACACAAAATGACAAAAATACAACAAAATGAGACACAAAATGACAAAAATACGGAGGGGTCACGTGATGCGGAGAGAGTAGGAGCGTCTGAACAGAGCTCCCAGGCCCAATATAACTTTGAACATTTCGGGGATAGTTTAATGCTGTAAAAGTAGCAAAAACTGGAGAGTAATGTCACTGCGTGAGCTCTGGGCGAAAACACCTGATAACAAACGCATTCTACGACCGAAAACACGAAAAACTCAGCCGCAGCCAGAAGCCTCGGGCCCTGATACAATGGCGGAAGGTGAGGAAATTGATAGCCTGGTGGCGAAGATAAGTGAAGGCGTGTTCGCTAAACTCAGCTCCGTTCTGGACGCTAAACTCGACCAGATAGCCAAATCGGTAAGCTCTGTGTGTGAGAACATTAAAGTTCTGGAGAGAAGAGTGGAGGACGCAGAACAAAGAATCTCTGACACGGAAGACACAGCGTCTCAACTGCTAGCTAAACTTGAACACACCGAGGCACGCCTGATGGAGACCATCCAGAGGCTGGAAGACCAAGAGAACAGGTCCAGACGTGACAACATAAAGATCGTCAACCTGCCAGAGCGCACAGAGGGCGACAATGCTAAAGAATTCTTCGAGACGTGGATACCAAAGATTCTGAATCTTAAAGTGAAAAACGACCGGATTAAGATGGACAGATGTCACCGCAGCCCGGCGCAACTCCGGACGGGGTCAGAGAGACCGAGGATCGTTTACATCCGTCTCCATAACTACATGGACAAGCAGCTGATCATGCAGAGCGCACGGAATATGGGTGAGATCTCCGCCGCCGGGAACCGCATACACTTTTTTGAAGACTTTTCACCTACGGTGGAAAAAAAGCGACGAGAATTCCTGGAGGCAAAGAAGGGTCTCCGGGCTCTGGGGATTCCCTACAGGATGCTTTTTCCTGCGATGCTGCGCGTCACATATGATAATAAGGTCCAGCTCTTCAAAACGGCGGCAGAGGCACAGAGGTATGTTCAGGAGATGCGCAAAGACGACATATAATGGACACATGCAAGTGCTGGAGGACTCATGCAGTTTTGCTCGTGTGCTCAGTTCAAGTATAGCACAAAGGACATTTACGGACATGAGTACAGGCACATTGTGTATATTTATAATTTAAGTTGATGACATGTTTAACATTGAGGGAATGCTGAAGTTATTGGCCTGACTACCAGAGGCTGTGCTCTGAGTTTTTGGGACACACACCCCCCGTTTGAAAAGAGTTACTGTTACCTACTACATGTAACACACACAATTTCTTTTTGTTTTGTTTTGTTTTTTGAGGGGGGTGGGAGTACAGCTGAAGCATACTATCTGTGAAGATATTTTTACAGACGGTCTGGGAAACTCTGGTTCATCCTACTGATCTTAGTGTTGGAGTTAAAGGAGGAGGAAGAGTTGTTAGGAAGTATGTGGTTTCACATGAGCCCTATAGGTAAGTTTGTTTTAAAGCAGGTATGTGTAAGTTTAAGTTTTCTGTTGTTTCGGTTAAGGATATTTCAGTTTTGTTACTTTCACCCCATCACCATCAAAAAACATCCATCTGAACTGGACATAAGAGAGACAGATAAGCTGGAAGGACAAGCAGTTGATGGCACTATGCATTCATGGGACAGAGGAGAAAAATGAGACATGTCAAGTATGAATACCATTAAATTCTGTACTTTTAATGTGAAAGGGATTCATCACCCTATAAAGCGCAAGAAAATCCTAAGCTTTCTTAAGAAAGAAAAGATACAGATAGCTTTTTTACAAGAAACTCATTTGGTGGATAAAGAACATATAAAACTTAAGCGAGATTGGGTGGGCCAGACTTACTACTCATCATTCTCCTCTAATAGCAGAGGAGTTGCTATTCTGATACACAAGGCTACCCCATTCGTACTTAAAGCATGCAAGAAGGACCCTGATGGCAGATATATTATCGTTCATGGTACACTTTCTGGCGTGGAGATTACTATGATGAATATATATGCCCCTAGTCCACCATCCTCCTCATTTTGGACTAAAGTAGGAACCGATCTGGAGGAGTACAAATGTCCCTTGACACTGTTGGGGGGTGATTTTAACTGTGGTCTGGATCTCAAATTAGATAGGACTCCAACAGGTGCACATAGAAAAGCCAGCACGGGTACCTCACTTGTTAAAATGTTGGAAGATGTCAATCTGATAGATATATGGAGAACTTTAAATCCATCAGCTAGCGATTTTACATTTTACTCAAATCCACACAACTCCTATTCTCGAATTGACTACTTTTTCATACCACCACAGATTACAGGACAAGTAAATGCATGCAGCATAGGATCCATTCATATCAGTGACCACGCCCCTGTTTATTTAGAAATGAACGTATGTGATGCGACAGCTAGTACACGGAGGTGGCGTTTCCCGTCATACATTCTTAATGATAAAGATTTTAAAAAGAAAATGGAGGCAGAGCTAGATTTATTTTTTGATATAAATGACAATGGTGAAACGAATCCTGAGTATCTTTGGGAATCTGCTAAAGCTTACATTAGAGGATTCACCATATCGTATATGTCACATCGAAAAAGATCTTTGATGATGAAGCAAAACAAATTGGAAAAAGACTTAAAGGAGGCAGAGCTAGCTCATAAATTCAACCCAATTAAGACAAATTTTATTAAAACACAAGCGATAAGAGCAGAACTAAACTCAGTTCTTAATGAGAAAGCTTCCACATCCTTATTTTATCAAAAACAACGATTGTACGAATATGGGAACAAACCTAGTAAATATTTGGCACGACTGCTCAACCAGAAACAAACTCATAACACTATAGCAGGGATTAGAGATTCGGAAGGAAAAAGACATTTTGATAGGAAAAACATTAGCTCTGTCTTTGTATCATTCTATAAATCACTATATAAATCTGAAAATAAAAGCACCAGAGAGGAACTTGACAACTTTTTTTCTAAAATTAAATTACCAACATTAACAGAAGAACAGCAAAAGTCTTTGGGAAAGCCAATTGAGGAGAAAGAAATTTTAAAGGCAATTACTCTAATGCGCAGTGGAAAGGCTCCGGGCCCAGATGGGTTTCCTGTGGAATGGTTCAAGGCCTTCAAGGACAGGCTTACTTTTCACCTAGGCAGGACCTACAACTATAGTTTTAACACTGCTCACCATTTACCAGAATCACTATCATTGGCCAACATATGTTTGATCCTAAAGAAGAATAAAGACTCTGAAGACCCTGCATCTTATAGGCCTGTGTCGCTCATCAATGTAGATGCAAAACTCCTAGCCAAGGTATTGACCTTGAGGCTTGAACCATTAATATCACTATTAGTAAAACCTGATCAAACAGGATTTATTAAAGGAAGGAATTCCTTTAATAATATCAGGAGACTTCTGAATGTAATACAGCTAGCCCATGAGAAAAAAATTAGGGGTTTGGTGGTGTCTCTCGATTCACTGAAAGCATTTGACAGAGTAGAATGGTCATTCCTTTTCTACACTATGGAAAAATTCAAATTTGGTACAGGGTTCATTGATTGGGTGAAATTGTTATATCTGTCCCCTAAAGCAGCTGTTATCACAAACCTCTACTGTTCAAACTCTTTCCCACTGGAGCGAGGAACCCGCCAAGGATGCCCTTTGAGCCCCCTCTTGTTTGCACTGGCCATCGAGCCATTGGCAGAGCTTATTAGAACTTCCTCAGAGATTAGGGGCTTTAATGTTGAAGGCACAGAACACAAAATATCACTTTATGCAGATGACGTACTTCTGTATCTAGTTGAGATTGATGCCACTATCCCACATCTGCTTGAATGTTTAAAACAATTCGGATATGTGTCTGGTTTTAAAGTAAACTTGTCAAAAACAGAAGCTATGCCCATTGGTGCTATGGCGGGATCTGCTCCACCTAGTGGCTTCCCTTTCTATTGGTCACCCAAAGAGATTACCTATCTAGGAGTAAAAGTTAGTCCCTCTCTTAAAAAACTGATTAGATTAAACCTACGACCAATTGTAACTCGTATCAAGGATGATTTGGATAGATGGAGAAGTTTACCTGTTTCTTGGTTGGGCAGGATCAGTGTGCTGAAAATAAATATATTACCTAGGTTGATGTATCCACTGCAGATGCTGCCAAATTCAATTCCTAACAGCTGGTTTGCAAATTTGGATAAAATGTTTACACAATTTATATGGCAGGGGAAAAAGGCAAGAATGAAAATTAGCAAACTTCAGAGAGATAAGGATCAAGGGGGGTTGGGAGTCCCTAATGTACGGCTCTATTACTGGGCCGCACAAATGCGCTATATACACACGTGGACAAAATTGTTGGTACCCCTCAGTTAAAGAAGGAAAAACCCACAATTCTCACTGAAATCACTTGAAACTCACAAAAGTAACAATAAATAAAAATTTATTGAAAATTAAATAATCAAAATCAGCCATCACTTTTGAATTGTTGATTAACATAATTATTTAAAAAAACAAACTAATGAAATAGGGCTGGACAAAAATGATGGTACTCATAACTTAATATTTTGTTGCACAACCTTTTGAGGCAATCACTGCAATTAAACGATTTCTGTATTTGTCAATGAGCGTTCTGCAGCTGTCAACAGGTATTTTGGCCCACTCCTCATGAGCAAACAGCTCCAGTTGTCTCAGGTTTGATGGGTGTCTTCTCCAAATGGCATGTTTCAGCTCCTTCCACATATGTTCAATGGGATTCAGATCTGGGCTCATAGAAGGCCACTTTAGAATAGTCCAACGCTTTTCTCTCAGCCATTCTTGGGTGTTTTTGGCTGTGTGTTTTGGATGGTTGTCCTGTTGGAAGACCCATGACCTGCGACTGAGACCAAGCTTTCTGACACTAGGCAGCACATTTCTCTCCAGAATGCCTTGATAGTCTTCAGATTTCATCGTACCTTGCACACTTTCAAGACACCCTGTGCCAGATGCAGCAAAGCAGCCCCAAAACATTACTGAGCCTCCTCCATGTTTCACCGTAGGGACAGTGTTCTTTTCTTCGTATGCTTGGTTTTTGAGTCTATGAACATAGAGTTGATGTGCCTTACCAAAAAGCTCCAGTTTGGTCTCATCTGTCCAAAGGACATTCTCCCAGAAGCTTTGTGGCTTGTCAACATGCATTTTTGCAAATTCCAGTCTGGCTTTTTTATGAGTTTTTTTCAGCAGTGGTGTCCTCCTTGGTCGTCTCCCATGAAGTCCACTTTGGCTCAAACAACGACGAATGGTGCGATCTGACACTGATGTACCTTGGCCTTGGAGTTCACCTTTAATTTCTTTGGAGGTTGCTCTGGGCTCTTTGGATACAATTCCAACGATCCGTCTCTTCAACTTGTCATCAATTTTCCTCTTGCGGCCACGTCCAGGGAGGTTGGCTACTGTCCCGTGGGTCTTGAACTTCTGAATAATATGAGCCACTGTTGTCACAGGAACTTCAAGCTGTTTAGAGATGGTCTTATAGCCTTTACCTTTAAGATGTTTGTCTATCATTTTTTTTCGGATGTCCTGGGACAATTCTCTCCTTCGCTTTCTGTTGTCCATGTTCAGTGTGGTACACACCTTTTCACCAAACAGCAGGGTGACTACTTGTCTCCCTTTAAATAGGCAGACTGACTGATTATGAGTTTGGAAACACCTGTGATGTCAATTAAATGACACACCTGAGTTAATCATGTCACTCTGGTCAAATAGTTTTCAATCTTTTATAGAGGTACCATCATTTTTGTCCAGGCCTGTTTCATTAGTTTGTTTTTTTAAATAATTATGTTAATCAACAATTCAAAAGTAATGGCTGTTTTTGATTATTTAATTTTCAATAAATTTTTATTTATTGTTACTTTTGTGAGTTTCAAGTGATTTCAGTGAGAATTGTGGGTTTTTCCTTCTTTAACTGACGGGTACCAACAATTTTGTCCACGTGTGTATATGAATGGGTGAATCCTGACCCTACAAACACATGGATTGGCATGGAGTCTTGGAACTGTGGCCTCCTAACACTAAAAGACTGCCCTTTTATAACCTATAAGAAGGTAAAATTGGAGGTCCAAAACAATTTCATTGTCAGGAATACATTGAACACATGGAACAAGATTATGTGTTGCTTCAGACTTAAAAATCATTTTTCTCTTCTGGCCCCGATATGGAAGAACCCAGATTTTGTTCCGTCATGTCATGATGCTGTGTACAAATTTTGGCAGGAAAAGGGCTTGGACCGGCTTGTCAAACTTTATGAAGGAGGTACAGTGGAGTCATTTGAAGCCCTGAAAAGCAAATATTCTTTACTACAGTCTCACTTTTTCCGCTATTTACAAATAAGACACTATATACCTAAAAATATACATGCTCCCAATAGGACATTTTTGGAAGACCTTCTAACACAACCCATACCAAAAAGATTTATTTCTCATGTCTACAAAACCTTTGGCCTAAATTTTAACTACTCTACCGACAACATCAGAAAGCAGTGGCAGAACGATATAGGAGAACAAATAGAAGAGAATGTGTGGAACTCAATTATAAAGGACACACTTAGAATTCTGAGCTGTAATACAGACAGAGAGACACAATTTAAAATATTACACAGACTCCATTGCACACCACTGCTGAGGAGCAGGTTTGGCCTGGGCCCTCCTAATTGTATTAAATGTAATTCAGAAATTGGTACATACACACACATGGTTTGGAAATGCTGTAAAATACAAAATTTCTGGTCTGAAGTGAAGGAAGAAGTTGCTACTTTGATGGGATATGATTTGGAGCTCACTCCATTTCAGTGTATTTTGGCGGCAAAAGTGGACAGTGCTAGGGACAAATATAATGCTAAGCTGACTGAAATCCTCTTGTATATAGCAAGAAAGACAATCCTTAAACTCTGGATATCAAAGGACAGCCCTACAGTGTAGGATTGGTATAAGGAAGTCTTGAGAATACTCCCTCTGGAAAAGCTGACCTACACGCTTCATGACAATGCTGAAGGATTTGTTAAAATATGGCGACCTATTCTGGACAATGTGGCTGCTGTGGACTGAACCTTGTTCTAATAAGCCAACAGTATTCAATCTAAGACACATTGACATTGGTGGTGTAGAGGGGTGAACTTTTGGTGTGTTTGTTTGTGCTTTTATTTATTTTAGTATTATTATTATTATTATTATTTTATTTATTATTATTATTTTATATATGTATATGTGTGTATGTGTATGTATGTGTATATATATATATATATATATATGTGTGTGTATGTGTGTATGTGTATATATATATATATATATATTATTTAATTTACTTAATTATTTTCTTTCTACTTTATTTTCTTTTTGATACCTGCTGTATGTTCATATGTGTTCAGTTGTTTTAAAAAATGCGGGAAATAAGGTTCTATTTGGTATTGCTTTGGTCCTGCACAGAAATAAGAACCTCAATAAAGAGAATTGGAAAAAAAAAATGACAAAAATACAACAAAAATGAGACAAAATGACAAAAATACAACAAAAATGAGGCACAAAATGACTAAAAACAACAAAAATGAGACACAAAATGACAAAAATACAACAAAAATGAGACAAAATGACAAAAAACAACAAAAATGAGACACAAAATGACAAAAATACAACAAAAATGAGACAAAATGACAAAAAACAACAAAAATGAGACAAAATGACAAAAAACAACAAAAATGAGACACAAAATGACAAAAATACAACAAAATGAGACAAAATGACAAAAAACAACAAAAATGAGACAAAATGACACAAGGAGACAAAAAACACAAAAAATAGACAAAAAAACAAGCAAGACAAAAAAGAAACGCAAAATAACAAAAACATGAGAGAAATGACAAAAATCAGACAAAAAACAACGAAAATGAGACACAAAATGACAAAAATACAACAAAAATGAGACACAGAATGACAAAAATACAACAAAAATGAGACACAAAATGACAAAAATACAACAAAAATGAGACAAAATGACAAAAAACAACAAAAATGAGACAAAATGACACAAGGAGACAAAAAACACAAAAAATAGACAAAAAACAAGCAAGACAAAAAAGAAACGCAAAATAACAAAACATGAGAGAAATGACAAAAATCAGACAAAAAACAACGAAAATGAGACACAAAATGACAAAAATACAACAAAAATGAGACACAAAATGACAAAAATACAACAAAAATGAGGCAAAATGACAAAAAACTACAAAAATGAGACACAAAATGACAAAAATACAACAAAAATGAGACAAAATGACAAAAAACAACAAAATGAGACACAAAATGACAAAAATACAACAAAAATGAGACAAAATGACAAAAAACAACAAAAATGAGACACAAAATGACAAAAATACAACAAAATGAGACACAAAATGACAAAAAACAACAAAAATGAGACACAAAATGACAAAAAATGAAAAACTTTTAAGGGAAACTTTTAAGGAATTATTGTAATTTTCTTCCTGAAGGTTTTGCAAATTTTCAGAAATTTGACGATTTTTTTGCAGAATTTTTGGATTTTTTTCAGACAAAGGAAACAATATTTTGTGGTGCCTGTAAATGAGGACAACAGGAGGGTTAAAATGTTCTGACCTGCTGCTTTAACATCGTTTCCTGAAAAGCTTAAACTTCAACCCTATGAAGATCGTGGACATAAAGATTCATAGAAGAAACTCTGGATTTTTCTGCTTATATTCAGTTTTTTTCATATTTCCACTGCCTTCAGAGCTGAACGTCGTCTTCTAGGACTCACCTCTGGTGTAACAGACCTGCTGGACTCTTCCAGTGCACTGCAGCAGCTGGTTGTTGACCATCAGGAAGTCGTGACCGTAACACTTGATGTAATGCTGCTGGGCTGCAAAGCAACACAACACAGCAGCATTTAGGCCATGTTCGACTGAGAAGAGCACCTTTCTTTCTCTTCTTTCTCTTCTTTCTTGGTTTTTACAGCCTGGTCCTGTACAGTCCTGAATCGGATGTCGCTGACCAGTCTGTGTTTTATGGAGGCCTTCAGAGGTCAGACAGGTTTCAGAGTAAAGCACGTTTAGGATTGTTAATGGTTTCTTCAGGTAAATACAGATTTAACACTTTGCTCCACTTCTTCAACTGGTTGTCTGATGTAAAAATAACGTGAGCACGTCTCATCTTAGTCAGACGCTTCCGACATGAAGCACTAATGTCAGTGTGAACATGCACATCTGGCTTCAGCAGCAGCAGGCTAGGTGTAGCAGAAGTCATTATTCTGATCATTCCACTGGACTCATCTTCCTTTTGGTCGTCATTTATTGCTGCAGGTTTGGAAGCAGCAGCTCTACCTTCATGTAAAGAGTTACAGGTGTGAGTTACCTGAGCAGAGAGGCAGCAGGAGAAGCAGCAGCAGGTAAAACTTCATGTTTCTGGTTTTGTATCGATGCGTTTCAACAAGCGGCAGGAACTGAGGGGAAAGCAGCAGAGCTGGACTTTTATCCTCTGCTAAACGCACACAGACAGGAACAGATAACTGATCTGAACACAAAGTCTACTGAACTCTGTGTTGTTTTTGTAAACTTTGTTCAGTCCCAAATGCTTCTGACGCCATCGCTGGTGCTGAGAATGTGCTAACCACAGGAGAACTGAGCTTCACCTTTATTTCAGCCCATGTGGAAAACTATAGCATAAAGTGTCCTGTACAGAAAAGACCTTTAAATCTCTTTTACTTCTCTAAACTGTTTTGGTTTAGTTTTCTAGCAGCAAATGTTTTATTAGCATTAGACTAGAAGCTGCTGGCTTCAGGCCATGTGCCATCAGTCGTTACTATTCCAGTCAGTCATGTTCTTTGACATCTTGTCCAGGAAAATATGATGTCATCATTCCTGTCCAGAGGTTGGGGGTAGGTGTAGGAAAAGCATCGCACTGCAGAAAGACAGGATGGAGGCAACAGGTTGAAGACATTTTAATTCTTTTTGGTAGGTTCATCTATTGTTTAAAATAAATGAAAGTTTAAAACAAAAGCTGGGAAAGGAATAAAAGTGGTCTATTTTACTTTATAAGAAACACTTAAAAACAATTTAAAAATGAATTTATGGCGAAAAAAGTCAACAGTCAAAGGTGGTTTAAAAATAAAAGTCAGAGGCACGTCCTGTGAAGCAAAGAGCGTTCAAACATCTTCTCCTTCAGGGATGCCCCCTCCACAACAAGGGACTCCTCTGCATCCTGATGCAGCGTTTCTTCCTCAGACGGTCATCTTCTGTTTTCACGCTGCAATTCCTCGTCCCTCCTGCAGGTGGCGCCGTCATGAAGCTGATCACCTCGGTGGGGGGGTGATCAATGATGACAGGACACCAACTGAAACTTACTGAATTAGACAGTCCTTCCAGGATTTTGTGGGCTTTTTCCCAGAATGTTGAGGCTGAAAATGCCTGAATTTGTGGCAGCTTTTCTAAAAAATTGTGATGTAAGTTGTGATGTTTTAAACTTATTTGTTGCGATGAAATTGCGGGACAGAGTGACAATTGCTTAAAAAAATTGCATTTTTTCAGCTTTTTACAACATGTTTCAACATTGTAATTGACAATATTTATTCCTACACCAATTATTTAACACTCCGACCCAAAAAAGCTGGAACACCACGGTGGGACATCAGCAGCAGCCAGATCCTGGTTTAACAGGAAGTGGTTGGTCGACGGGCTGCTCAGTGGAGTAGTGGTTAGCACTTTGGCCTTGCAGCAAGAAGATCCCGGTTCAAATCCCGGCCTGGGATCTTTCTGCATGGAGTTTGCATGTTCTCCCTGTGCATGCGTGGGTTTTCTCCGGGTACTCCGGCTTCCTCCCACAGTCCAAAAACATGCTGAGGTTAATTGGTTACTCTAAATTGTCCGTAGGTGTGAATGTGAGTGTGATTGTGTGTCTGTATATGTAGCCCTGTGACAGACTGGTGACCTGTCCAGGGTGTCCCCTGCCTTCACCCGAGTCAGCTGGGATAGACTCCAGCACCCCCCATGAGCCTAGTGAGGATAAAGCGGTGTATAGAGAATGGATGGATGGATGGATGGTAGATTGAAGGCACTAAATGAAAGTTTACTGTTGAATGAATCACATTTGGACATATCTGTCAGTGGCATCTCCAGCTAATCCTATCCAGCTGTGAGGGAGAAAATGTTGCAAAGGTTTGTGATGTTTGACTGTTGGGGAGCTGACGGTTGTCCCTGGTTCTACACTGAACCGTTTCCTGTATCTGAACATCATCTGGTCCGTCTGCTTGGTCCAGTGGATGTTGTCCCCGACTGTCTGAAAGAGAAGCAGGCTAATGTCTGGAATGAAAGTTTACTTAGATATTCTGGCACTGTTCAGTGTGGTGAGTAGTGCTTTCTTGTGTGGGTCCAGTAAAAGTGAATCATTTCTTATCAGTATTTAAACGGTCTGGACCTGTTTCCACATCATCTGCAGCTGTTTGACAAGTTTAGGGGTAAAAGTGTGGAGTCCTACTGAAAGAACCACCTGTGTTTTGTTCTAACATCGAGGGAGTTATTTCAAAATTGTGGTGAAAAGTTGCTCCAGGGAAACAGGACAGGAGAGGTTAGAATCACCAATGATAAGTGCAACCATTCCTGCAGTTTCCTGAACGTGTGTGGGTGGATGGATGGTTCTGGATGGTCTGCAGGTTCAGGTGCTGCTGCAGAAGAGCCTGAGAGGTAAGAGGTGGACTCTCAGATGTAGGAGTAGAGCTTCTAGTGGCCTCACAGTGCTCAGCAGCTCGAAGCTCTGGCTCCCTCTGCTGGTGGAGTGGTTGATCTGCAGATAGACTACGGTCAGATCAAACAGTGTTCTGCTCTCCATCCATACATCCATCCTTTGTTGTTTTTCTGAGCAGCTTTCAGAGCAACTGGTGGAAAACCTCCAGTGAATTTGAGTTTAGGCACTGAACGGCTCAAATTCAAACCTGAAACCCGACTCTAAGTTTTGATTTCAATGTGAACCGGAACAGAACATTTTCACCGTTTCTTCAGTTTTGTTTCTCCACCGTGAAGATTCCAGATGTTTCCTCCTGGAGGATCTCAGATAGAAAACCTCCTGATCAGATCATTATTATTGTCTTTTAAAGTCTTTAAAGGACTTTTTTCCCATCAGATTTTCTTGACAGATTTTCAGATTATTTTATTTCTCTTTTGTTTCATTCACACTTCTGGACATTTTCATTCTAGTAGTTTTTCTGCAAACATGAATATTTTCTGAGGAAAAACTTTCACTTGTGTGGTTCCCTCAATGCTTGTTTTGGGTTTGAATAAAAAGATGAGCAGGTTGTTAAAGGAAAACCTTTAATCTTTAATTCAAGTCAAACAGGCCCTCAGAAGTTCGTTAAAAACAACGTGATCACAGAAAACAAACCGACAGATGAGAGAAAACCAAACCGATAAAAGATAAAACCCACTCTTCACGTCTTCGTTCAGTCCGACCGCTATCGTCGCTCTACAGTACGTGAGACACGGCAACAGTCGCCATGGTAACCCTGTGTGCCGTGAAGCCAGTGAGGGGAATGCTAACAGAACAGGAATGACGTGTCGAGTTCATGCGAAATGTTGGGTCTGAAGACAGACCAGTGCTTGCTGTTTGTGGGGTGTAACAGTCGACGTCCTGCTGGTCGTCATGGTGAGATGGGATGAGCTGTGCCGAGGAAATCACTGAAACAGAGACAGAGGTTAGCATCAGGCAGTCGTTGGTTCTACAGGTTCTCCCTGTTCTGCTCCTACCTCAGGATGTTTGGCAGCTCCGGGCTCCTGTAGATGAACTTGTGTTTGTAGGCAAGAACCGAAGGAAACGGAACAAACTGGACTTTATGACCGCTGAGGCTCTTCGACCGAGACGCCAAGTTGTAGAGCTGCAGGAGAATCAGTCACATGTGGAGTTTCTTCTGCTTTCAATCTAACGATGTTCTTCTATTTTCAGTCTAATGATGCTTTGTAAGTTTATTGTGTAATTGATTTGGTGCTAAAATGTTGTACCTTTTTGCCGAGATGGAACGGAACCACGCTGTCGTCCTCTGCATGGAGGATCAGCACTGGACAGGAGATGTGGTTCACGCTGCAGAGGCAAACGTTCAACGTTACTTTCAGGAAATGAAATGGAGCTGCAGTTCCTCTAACTGCCACTAGATGCTGCTTTAAGAAGGAAGTCAATGAGGAAGTTTCTGTTCAGAGGATCTAAAATACACCCGGTGGGTTCTAACAGGACAAGTTCAGTTTCAACTCTTTAAAACCAAACTTCATTTCCTCTCAGCTGCTTCTTAAAAAAGTTCCAGAGCCTCAAACAAAAGGAAACAAAAGTCTGAAGTCAGACGAGCTGCTCAGTAAAACGTTCTCTAAAACATCAGAGGAACGTTCTTTAGGATCTTAAAAAGTTGTCGACAGGTTTCAGAAAACATTTCTGCCACTAAAGTCCTAAAAATGTTCCAGCAGATAATCTGCTAAATTCCTGCCTCCCTCTAAAATCAGAACAGCTGATAAGGTTCAAACTTACGTTTCCCGGAACTCAACAAGAATGTTGAGTCGGTTGTCAGAGATCATTTCGGAACTTTTCAAGAACGTCGAAAAAACAACTTTCTAGAAACTGCTTCCTTTACAAAGAATAACCGTGAAACTGTCTGGACTCAGAACTTGAACTTCTCTAGAAGCTTCTTCTGGAACTCAACCAGACGTGTTGTAGAAAGTCCAGAGAAAAGTTCCTGAATGTGAACGAGTTCAAAGAAAAAACACTCCAGGTTCTAAACTGTTGTTGGAACCGTTCCAAAGCTCAGCATTGTTTTCTACACATTAAAGGTTCTACACTCTAAACCAGGGATGTCAAACTCATTCCACAAAGGGCCGGTGTGGCTGCAAGTTTTTGTTCCAACTAAGCAGCATCACACCAGACCTGACTCATTTAATCAACCGATCTCAGTCTGCAGACAGGTGATCGGTCAGACTGTGTGCTGTAGATATGTTGGAACTAAATGCTGTAGCCTACAGCACACAGTCTGACCGATCACCTGTCTGCAGACTGAGATCGGTTGATTAAATGAGTCAGGTCTGGTGTGATGCTGCTTAGTTGGAACAAAAACCTGCAGCCACACCGGCCCTTTGTGGAATGAGTTTGACATCCCTGCTCTAAAGGTTCTACACTCTAAAGGTTCTACACATTAAAGGTTCTTCAGAAGGTTCTAATGGAACCAGAGGTACTTACTTCTCGTCGCTGGCGAAGCGAATGTTGTTGGCGGTGATGGCGTCCAGGAAAAACCAATCAAAGCCCGGCAGGTAGCGGTACACCTGAGACACACAAACACCTGAACACCTGCAGCAGTGTGTGTGTGTGTGTGTGTGTGTGTGTGTGTGTGTGTGTGTGTGTGTGTGTGTGTGTGTGTCTGTTGTGTTACCATGGAGAACGGGTGACTCCTGGCTTCTTCTCTGATGTTGGTGAACGGAGACTCTAAGATCAGAGCGTCAGGAGGACTTCCTGTCAGCACACGAGAACAAACACACTCAGCTGATGCCGTTACCATGGTTATTATTGTTGTTATTGTTGTTGCTGACTTCATCATCATGAAATGTTTTAACATCTTCATGTTCCTCCATCGTACCTCGGTCACTCAGACGTCTCACCAGGTTTGTGGCGACTCTGAAAAACAAACATGAATGTGTTCATGTGGACAGAAGCATGTTGTATTCTACAGAAACACATGACTAAACGTGTTGTATGTTCCAGACGAACATGGGAGCAGACTTACCCCGTCCCCAGAGAGTGACCCCAGATGTAAAGAGGAAGTTCTTCATTCAGGCGATGTTTCAGCCAATCATAAACGAAGAGAGCGTCTGATGTCATTGCCCCCTCTGAGGGAGATCCATCCGAGTCACCCCAACCTACACACAGACACACAATTACACAACCAGACACACAATTACACAACCAGACACACACACACACACACACACACCCAGACACACAATTACACACACTCAGATATACAATTAGGAATTTGCGATGTTGCGATCGCGCGAATTCACGTGAAATCAATCAATCTCTGCGGATTTTGCGAGGCCTTGCAATTTTGTCCAATCACCGCAACTTTCCTGCAATTTTGGCCCGCCTCCCATGAGTTCCACCAATCATAGCAGCTCCCAGCGCAAACCTAATGCACGTACGTCACCGAATTCACTTCCTGTTTATGGTTTGAAGATGCAGACATGTAAGATACTGATGTCTCTCATTTACCAACAAAAATTACTGCTGAAGACCGTGATAAACAATTAATTCACTGATGTTCTTCACCAAAGCGGAGCTAAACTGTTTTACACCCGTGCAATACTGTGGTGGAATACAGAAAAAGAAAAAAAAATCATTGATTGATACACTTAAAAAAAAAAACGAAACACATTAGAACGGCTGAAATGATCAGACAACAGACCACATAAATCACCATGATGGAAACTGTTGCATCCAGATCTGTTAGAGCACTGAAAGAATGAAGGTAAATTAGATTAATTATTTCACCAAAGAACACGGCGGAGTTATGTGACGATCAGCGTGTGTGAATCAATCCTCTGTTACCAACATCACTCAAAAACAGACTCAAGGATTTAAATGAAGTTTTCAGGGTCGGTCAGAAATGACACAAGGACCAAATGATTAGACTTCAGCAGTGATACGGCTTAAAGTTTGGATCCACGGATTTGTTAAGGATTTCCCATTAAGGTAGCGCACGGCGTCTGATAGCAGCACGGTAACCATGGCAACAAGTGAACGCTACCTCAGCGGCCTGCTGATGATCACATGATTGTGATCCTACAACAATCTACCACTGTGGACGTATCGGAAATGATACAAGGAACAACTGATTAAATTGTGGGGGTGTTTCTGAGTCCCTTCAATTCCTGTCGCCCCCTGCATAGTTAGTTCACGTCATGTTAAACCAGTATCTGGCTGCTGCTAATGTCCCACCGTGGTGTGTCAGCTTTTGTGGAAATGGGTTGGAACGTTAAATAATTAATTTCAGAATAAATATTGTCAATTACAGCGATAAAACATGTTCTACAAGCTGGAAAAAATGCAGCTTTGTAGCAATTCTCACTGTCTCCCGCAATTTCATCACAACAAAAAGCTTAAAACATCGCAACTTTTAACGCAATTTTTTAGAAAAGTTGCTGCGAATTCAGGCATTTTCAGCCTCAACAATCACGAGAAACGCCCGCGAAATCCTGGAGGCACGGAATCTCACACACACACACACACACACACACACACACACACACACACACACACACACACACACACACACACACACACACACACACACACACACACACACACACACACACACACGTCCGGGTGTTTCTCACCTCTGTAGTCAAACGTCACCACATGGTAGCCCAATGAACTGAGGACCTGAAGGAAGACAGGCAGAGAGTCATCAGTCCTGTCAGCCAATCAGAGCCCAGCATCACGAACACTTCCTGTTTGCTGAGAAAAGAAACTAATAACTGAAAGTTTGAAAATTTCAGAAGTTGATGAATATTTAAAATAAAAAGGTTTCTGATCCTGGAAACGATCGATTTAAAAACACAAATATTTTATGATAAAAGTTATAAAAAGTTCCAGAGGAAGCTTCCTCGTATTGATTATATTGATTTTATAGAATGAAGACATTTTGTGTCTTTTTCTGATCAATAATTCAAAAACGATGAAGATTAATTTCTAAATCATTGGTACACATCCTGATCAATTTATTGATCAGTTTAGATCAACAGTTATTAAAGCAGAAAACAGTCAGGGAGCTTTGGATTGATCAGTGATCAGTTCAGTATTGATCAGTGATTGGTTTCATATTGATCAGTACTGATCAGAAATTGGTTCAGTATTGATCAGGTATTGGTTCCGTATTGATCAGTGATTGGTTTCATATTGATCAGGTATTGATTCCGTATTGATCAGTGACCAGTATTGATCAGGTATTGACTCTGTATTGATCAGTGATTGGTTTCATATTGATCAGTATTGATCAGGTATTGGCTCTGTATTGATCAGTGATCAGTACTGATCAGGTATTGGCTCCGTATTGATCAGTGATTGGTTTCATATTGATCAGTATTGATCAGGTATTGGCTCCGTATTGATCAGTGATTGTTACCTTGTACAGCTGCACCCGGTGGTCTCCCCCCCTGCACAGAAACAGCTGCAGGTCAGACAGGTGGTTCTCAGAGAGCAGCTCAGGCGTGTTGCTGTGTGTGTGAGGTCACCTGGTTCCTGCGTTTCCATGGAGATACAGGATGACGGGATGGGCGGAGCCAAACGTGGACTCGTACCAATCACCTGCTTTACCCTGAGCTTCCTTCCACATCTGAGCAGGAACCGTGTGCCTGGAAAGAAAGAAAGAAAGATTACAAAACAAACAGACACATAAACACACAAACAAACAAATACACAAACAAACACACACACTCATATTAAGTCATTTTTTATTATCTCTGTGTTGTGTTTTAGTGCAGTTTTTTGTTTTGTTGTTGTCCCGTTGTGTTATTGTCTTATTATTTTTGTCATTGTTGCTATTGTTGTTGTCGTCATTCTTATTGTTGTGTTGTTATTATTGTCCCTTTTGTTGTCGTCATTGTTGCTGTTCATGTTGTTGTCGTTGCTATTGTTATTATTGTCGTTGTTGTTTATTGCTATTGCTATCACTGTTCATGTTGTTGTCATTATTATTATTGTTGTTATTCTTGTGTTATTATTTTCGTCATTGTTGTCGTTGCTATTGTTGTTGTTGGTATTCTTGTGTTATTATTGTTGTTTTTGTCATCACTATCGTCGTTGTTGCCGTCGTCGTTGTTGTTGGTGTTATTATTGCTATTGTTGTTGTTGTTGTGTTACCAGACTCCGATGCGGAGGCCCGTCTCCGGCTGCAGGTAGAAGTTGTGGGTGTGGTTCAACCCCTGGTCTGCAGGTTTTTGCAGGTCGATGAAATACGGTATCCGAACTGTGGAGAGTCAGAGGTCACATGACACAAGGGCTGCTTCTGATTGGTCCATTAAAACGTTTGAGTTTTTATTGTTTTTCTGGCAATTTAACCGCTTGTTTAACAGAATTCTGTTCATATGATTTATGGGACTTTTCATCAACATATTTTCACATTTTTGACACAATCCTTTAATTTCTATTAATTATATTTATATTTATTTTTAAATGTTCTTTTAAAAAACATTTTATTAACTAGCTGTCTCAGAGAGAATCATGCAGAACCCAGAAAATTGTTCACATGACCATCATCGATTTTGTTCTGAACTTCCCCAAATGTTCAGTTGACCAAAAAATAGATTCTATGCAAAAAAGAGTGTTGTGTTTTGGTTATTCTTTGACTTTGTCACTTTGAAAATTGAGCCTTCTGAAGTCAGTTCAGGCTGTTCAACATTGAAATAATAGGGAAAATCCTTTCACTTTGACAATCAAAATCTCTCATGGGGACGGTTCCTATTTCTTAAAACTAAGCTGAACTTACCGCTAAGAAAGTTTGAAGTTGCCTTCTGCTAATTTTACCCAAGGATATGACGTAAAATATACCAAAATTTGATATTTTTTTCATACAGATTTGGATGCGCGTCGCCATTTCTCACCAGAGGGCGACAGCTGCAAGGAGAGAACGAGCACAAGACAGAAAACTGAATGCTATATAAATACATTTATTTATTTATTTTTACATATATTTAAGTCAAAGATAAGTCAGATCCAGCAGATGTTGCGAGAGACTTGAAGTCAGCAAGAACGGCTACAGGTGCAAAGCGCTTCAAGTCAGATGATTGGCTGTCTGCATCCCAAGTAGCCAGCTACTTTTCTCGGTTGGCTGCAGCTCATCGCACACAGTCTGCTCCAGATTCAAGCACCACAGCTGAAAATGATGACTCTGATGCCTGGGCTGTTGAACGTGAAGAACTGAGAAACTCTCTTCTGAAGGGCCTTACAGTGTAGCCTAGCTATGTCCTGAATGTTTGTTAGTGGATGTCTAACTCTCACTACTTGATATATACATATATACAGTGCCTTGTGAAAGTATTTGGCCCCCTTGAACTTTTCAACCTTTCACCACATTTCAGGCTTCAAACATCCATCCATCCATCCATCCATTTTCCTCCGCTTATCCGGGGCCGGGTCGTGGGGGCAGCAGGCGAAGCAGGTCGTTCCAGACGTCCCTCCCCCGGCGACGCTTTCCAGCTCTTCCTGGGGGATCCCGAGGCGTTCCCAGGCCAGACTAGATATATAATCTCTCCAGCGAGTTCTGGGTCTGCCCCGGGGTCTCCTCCCAGCCGGACGTGATCGGAAAACCTCCAGAGGAAGTCTCCCTGGAGGCATCCGAATCAGGTGGCCAAACCACCTCAACTGGCTCCTTTCGATGCGAAGGAGCAGCGGCTCTACTCCGAGCTCCCTCTGGATGTCTGAGCTCCTCACCCTATCTCTAAGGCTGAGCCCAGCCACCCTACGGAGGAAGCTCATTTCGGCCGCTTGTATCCGCGATCTTGTTCTTTCGGTCACTACCCAAAGCTCATGACCATAGGTGAGGGTTGGAACGTAGATGGACTGGTAAATCGAGAGCTTCGCCTTACGGCTCAGCTCCCTCTTCACCACGACGGTTCGGTACAACGCCCGCATTACTGCTGACGCCGCACCAATCCGCCTGTCCATCTCTCGCTCCATTTTCCCATCACTCGTGAACAAGATCCCGAGATACTTAAACTCCTTCGCTTGGGGAAGCAACTCCCCCCCAGGAGAACTATGGAATCCCCGGGCGGTACCCCTTCCAGGACCCCACCCAGAGACTCCAAGAAGGCCGAATACTCTGAACTGCTGTTCGGCGCATAAGCACAGACAACAGTCAGAGTTTTCCCCCCTGCAACACGAAGTCGCAGAGAGGCGACCCTCTCGTTCTCCGGGGAGAACTCCAACAAAGCGGCGCTCAGCCGGGGGCTTGTGAGTATCCCCACACCCGCCCGGCGCCTCTCACCCTGGGCAACTCCGGAGTAGGAGAGAGTCCAACCCCTCTCCAGGATTCTGGTTCCAGAACCCTTGCTGTGCGTGGAGGCGAGCCCAACTATATCTAGCCGGTATCGCTCCACCTCCCGCACCAGCTCAGGTTCCTTCCCCGCCAGTGAGGTGACGTTCCACGTCCCCAGAGCTAGTCTACGCCACCAGGGGGCGGCACGCCTAGGCGCCCGCTCCTGCCTACTGCCCGGTGGGCATAGCACCCGACCCCGACTTCCTGCCCTGTAGGTGGTGGGCCCACTGGGCGGGCTTCAAACATAAAGATACAAAATTTTAATTTTTTGTCAAGAATCAACAACAAGTGGGACACAATCGTGAAGTGGAACGAAATTTATTGGATATTTTAAACTTTTTTAACAAATAAAAACTGAAAAGTGGGGCGTGCAATATTATTCGGCCCCTTGCATTAATACTTTGTAGCGCCACCTTTTGCTGCAATTACAGCTGCAAGTCACTTGGGGTATGTCTCTATCAGTTTTGCACATCCAGAGACTGAAATTCTTGCCCATTCTTCCTTGCAAAACAGCTGGAGCTCAGTGAGGTTGGATGGAGAGCGTTTGTGAACAGCAGTCTTCAGCTCTGCCCACAGATTCTGGATTGGATTCAGGTCTGGACTTTGACTTGGCCATTCTAACACCTGGATACGTTTATTTGTGAACCATTCCATTGTAGATTTGGCTTTATGTTTTGGATCATTGTCCTGTTGGAAGATAAATCTCCGTCCCAGTCTCAGGTCTTTTGCAGACTCCAACAGGTTTTCTTCCAGAATGCTCCTGTATTTGGCTCCATTCATCTTCCCATCAATTTTAACCATCTTCCCTGTCCCTGCTGAAGAAAAGCAGGCCCAAACCATGAGGCTGCCACCACCATGTTTGACAGTGGGGATGGTGTGTTCAGGGTGATGAGCTGTGTTGCTTCTACGCCAAATATATGGTTTTGCATTGTGGCCAAAAAGTTGGATTTTGGTTTCATCTGACCAGAGCACCTTCTTCCACATGTTTGGTGTGTCTCCCAGGTGGCTTGTGGCAAACTTCAAACCAGACTTTTTATGGATATCTTGAGAAATGGCTTTCTTCTTGCCACTCTTCCATAAAGGCCAGATTTGTGCAGTGTACGACTGATTGTTGTCCTATGGACAGACTCTCCCACCTCAGCTGTAGATCTCTGCAGTTCATCCAGAGTGATCATGGGCCTCTTGGCTGCATCTCTGATCAGTCTTCTCCTTGTTCCAGGTGAAAGTTTAGAGGGACGGCCGGGTCTTGGTAGATTTGCAGTGGTCTGATACTCCTTCCATTTCAATATGATTGCTTGCACAGTGCTCCTTGAGATGTTTAATGCTTGGGAAATGTTTTTGTATCCAAATCCGGCTTTAAACTTCTCCACAACAGTATCTGGGACCTGCCTGGTGTGTTCCTTGGTCTTCATGATGCTCTCTGCACTTTAAACAGAACCCTGAGACTATCACAGAGCAGGTGCATTTATACGGAGACTTGATTACACACAGGTGGATTCTATTTATCATCATCAGTCATTTAGGACAACATTGGATCATTCAGAGATCCTCACTGAACTTCTGGAGTGAGTTTGCTGCACTGAAAGTAAAGGGGCCCAATAATATTGCACACCCCACTTTTCAGGTTTTTATTTGTTAAAAAAGTTTAAAATATCCAATAAATTTCGTTCCACTTCACGATTGTGTCCCACTTGTTGTTGATTCTTGACAAAAAATTTAAATTTTATATCTTTATGTTTGAAGCCTGAAATGTGGTGAAAGGTTGAAAAGTTCAAGGGGGCCGAATACTTTCACAAGGAACTGTATGTTTTGCACTGAATTCATCTTCCTTGGATATGGAAAACATAACCATGTTGTCATGTACATTTAGTGATTACAGAACATGCAGTATCTTTCTTCTCAATGTCTTTGTTCATGCTGCTATAGTACAGGAGAGCCCGATCTCACGAGGATTCGTGAAACTGTCACGTAAGTTTTAGTTTCGGTTTCGTGCACACCAACACGATTTCGTCATGTTTTTCGTGCCGCTCACCACGAAATGCACACCAATGTATTTTAAACGGCGGACTTTTCGTGCCACTCAGAACGTATTTCAAAAGAATGTGTATATTATATTTTTAATGTAAAACCGTGGCGAATCCAACGCTATATTTTGCATGACATCGTCCCTAAACATAACCCTAACCATAACCATAACCATAACCTAACCATAACCTAACCATAAGCCGGTGGTACACTTACCAATTTGCATAGGAATTTCAAGAATGTCCGGCGGCCGGCGGCCGCAAACGCGATCACACAAGCAGTATACGCCGATGGACAGCTTAGATCGTCATGAATCCGCCGGTATAAACCACTTTCAGATGTGATTACCACAGCGAAAAACATTTCGTGGTGAGCGGCACGAAAAACATGACGAAATCGTGTTGGTGCGCACGAAACCAAAACTAAAACTTACGTGACAGTTTCACGAATCCCCGTGAGACCGGGTTGTACAGGACCACCATGACGTGGATGGCATATGTATGTATCCTTGTGGATATATAATGATATAATATATATAATAACTTCTACATAAATATATAGATATTGACAAAATTTGATAAATATAAGATTTTCATTGGAATTTATTCAAACTAGGCTGTTTCACTGGAATACCATTGACTTCAAAACTCAAGTTTTCAAACATATGTGCCATGAAAATATTAAATTTAGAAAATCAAAAAAAATTTCTCTGTCCCAACATCCTTGGGTAAATACCCTTTTTCTGTGAACAATATCAGTACTGTTAGTGGTTTGAACTGAGATATTTGAAATAAAGGTGACCACATCGGAAATATATTGTCTCATATTTGTTGCTATTTTCCATGATTTGTAATATTGGGAGATATCATATTTTTGGCATGGTGTCAAATATTCCATGAAGTAGTATATCCAAGCAAACTTTACCTTTTTTCAGTCGGGGAGGGACTAAATTTCCACAATATTGCCAGATATCATGCTTGCAAATACAACATACAGCTTTTCTAGGAGTTGGAAAAAGTACAATTTATGGACGCTGCGACAGAACCACATGTTCCTCTGGACGACCGGCCTCCCTGAAAACCTGATGATTGAGTGATTAATGATTGATTGATTGATTGATGACTAAATGGATCAAATCTGTAGTATTTGTTGATATTTTATTAATATTCTGGAGATTTTTCAGACATTTGATTCATTTTCTAAAATATTTTTGAATATTTTGCAAATAATTTTTGGGATATTTATTATTTTCTGACTTCATGTTTTCTGGACATTTTGGAGATGCAGGCTCGACGAATCCTTCTAGCCGAGATAAAAAGCTGCTGGAACTCGTCAGAAAGTGGATCTGCTGCTGAATAAATCATTAAATAAACCAACAGTTTCCTGTTTCAGGTCAGAAGAACGAAGACAAACAAAAACCAAGATGGACGGAGAATTAGAGCAGCAGAAAGAAAACCAGCTGTCCTGCAGAAGAATGTCAAGTAACGATACTATTATTATTAACAAGAAGAAAGAATTAGTGAGGTTTTCATGATTTAGTGAGATCAGTTAAAATCTATTTAATTCAGAAACAATAACACTATTGATTGTATATTTAAAGAAGTTAAACTTATTAACATATTTACATCTTTGTTTCATTTTTTCCAATCTTGTCATTGTTTATGTCTCTGTCTTGTTTTGTGTTTCATTTACATCAAAAATAATTTATAAGAAAATAAAGGTTCAGAAAACAAATATTATAAAAATGTTTATTATAAATGTTTTTAACGTGTTGATTTTGATTCTGCAGCTCTTCAGGTGAGTTAAAGGTGAGTTCAGGTTCAGACTCACCGAAGTTGAGGAAGACGAGTTTGGCCTGGATGGACGGACAGAGTTTGATGATGACGGGGATGGAAACGTAGACGATGACAAGAACCACGAGGATCCTCTTCAGCTTCATCACCAGACTGAGCCTGAGGAGCACAAACCTTCAGTCAACGTCCACACAACGCTTCACAAACCTTCAGTCAACGTCCACACAACGCTTCACAAACCTTCAGTCAACGTCCACACAACGCTTCACAAACCTTCAGTCAACGTCCACACAACGCTTCACAAACCTTCAGTCAACGTCCACACAACGCTTCACAAACCTTCAGTCAACGTCCACACAACGCTTCACAAACCTTCAGTCAACGTCCACACAACGCTTCACAAACCTTCAGTCAACGTCCACACAACGCTTCACAAACCTTCAGTCAACGTCCACACAACGCTTCACAAACCTTCAGTCAACGTCCACACAACGCTTCACAAACCTTCAGTCAACGTCCACACAACGCTTCACAAACCTTCAGTCAACGTCCACACAACGTTTCACAAACCTTCAGTCAACGTCCAGAGAACGCTTCACAAACCTTCAGTCAACGTCCACACAACGCTTCACAAACCTTCAGTCAACGTCCACACAACGCTTCACAAACCTTCAGTCAACGTCCACACAACGCTTCACAAACCTTCAGTCAACGTCCACACAACGCTTCACAAACCTTCAGTCAACGTCCACACAACGCTTCACAAACCTTCAGTCAACGTCCACACAACGCTTCACAAACCTTCAGTCAACGTCCACACAACGCTTCACAAACCTTCAGTCAACGTCCACACAACGCTTCACAAACCTTCAGTCAACGTCCACACAACGCTTCACAAACCTTCAGTCAACGTCCACACAACGCTTCACAAACCTTCAGTCAACGTCCACACAACGTTTCACAAACCTTCAGTCAACGTCCACACAACGCTTCACAAACCTTCAGTCAACGTCCACACAACGCTTCACAAACCTTCAGTCAACGTCCACACAACGTTTCACAAACCTTCAGTCAACGTCCAGAGAACGCTTCACAAACCTTCAGTCAACGTCCACACAACGCTTCACAAACCTTCAGTCAACGTCCACACAACGCTTCACAAACCTTCAGTCAACGTCCACACAACGCTTCACAAACCTTCAGTCAACGTCCACACAACGCTTCACAAACCTTCAGTCAACGTCCACACAACGCTTCACAAACCTTCAGTCAACGTCCACACAACGCTTCACAAACCTTCAGTCAACGTCCACACAACGCTTCACAAACCTTCAGTCAACGTCCACACAACGCTTCACAAACCTTCAGTCAACGTCCACACAA
The DNA here is from genome assembly GCF_021347895.1 of Acanthochromis polyacanthus. Classification (NCBI taxonomy): domain Eukaryota; kingdom Metazoa; phylum Chordata; class Actinopteri; family Pomacentridae; genus Acanthochromis; species Acanthochromis polyacanthus. The sequence continues at coordinate 37,893,872 of NC_067127.1, read as the reverse complement.
CGCTTCACAAACCTTCAGTCAACGTCCACACAACGCTTCACAAACCTTCAGTCAACGTCCACACAACGCTTCACAAACCTTCAGTCAACGTCCACACAACGCTTCACAAACCTTCAGTCAACGTCCACACAACGCTTCACAAACCTTCAGTCAACGTCCACACAACGTTTCACAAACCTTCAGTCAACGTCCACACGCTTCACAAACCTTCAGTCAACGTCCACACAACGTTTCACAAACCTTCAGTCAACGTCCACACAACGTTTCACAAACCTTCAGTCAACGTCCACACAACGTTTCACAAACCTTCAGTCAACGTCCACACAACGTTTCACAAACCTTCAGTCAACGTCCACACAACGTTTCACAAACCTTCAGTCAACGTCCACACAACGCTTCACAAACCTTCAGTCAACGTCCAGAGAACGCTTCACAAACCTTCAGTCAACGTCCACACAACGCTTCACAAACCTTCAGTCAACGTCCACACAACGCTTCACAAACCTTCAGTCAACGTCCAGAGAACGCTTCACAAACCTTCAGTCAACGTCCACACAATGCTTCACAAACCTTCAGTCAACGTCCAGAGAACGCTTCACAAACCTTCAGTCAACGTCCACACAATGCTTCACAAACCTTCAGTCAACGTCCACACAACGCTTCACAAACCTTCAGTCAACGTCCACACAACGCTTCACAAACCTTCAGTCAACGTCCACACAACGCTTCACAAACCTTCAGTCAACGTCCACACAACGCTTCACAAACCTTCAGTCAACGTCCACACAACGCTTCACAAACCTTCAGTCAACGTCCACACAACGCTTCACAAACCTTCAGTCAACGTCCACACAACGTTTCACAAACCTTCAGTCAACGTCCACACAACGCTTCACAAACCTTCAGTCAACGTCCACACAACGCTTCACAAACCTTCAGTCAACGTCCACACAACGCTTCACAAACCTTCAGTCAACGTCCACACAACGCTTCACAAACATCTGTTGTTCACTGTGTCTGTGTGCAGTATATTGTGTACTCAGTGTATTTTATTGTGTACTTTGTGTATATTGTGTTTTTATTGTGTATTTATTGTGCATTGTTGTGTGTAATGTGTATATGTGTAGTATATTGCGTGTATTGTGTATATTGTGTGTTTATCGTGCATTTATTGTGCATTTATTGTGTATTATTGTGTATTGTGTATTTCATGTAGTATATTGTGTATTTATTGTGTACTGTGTGTCTGGCAGTTGGTTGCCATGGACACGATTGATAACTGATCCTCTGGCTGAAATGTGATCGCTGTCATTGATCCGTTATCGGCTCCTTCGGTCTGAATTATTGATCAGAAACGTTTCAGTTTAAATTCATGGATCTAACCTGGAAACATTTTAGCTCCGATTTTTATCCACGTTTTAAGGTTGTTTTTTTTTTAAATAAATGTTTGACTTTTATCTACGATCCAGGTAAAACCAGAACAAACTGACCTCTGATCAGTTTAAAGGTTTTAATTGGAACACTGAACTGACCTGAGATCAGTTTTAGTGAAACATTCAGGTTGTTTTCATTTTTTAAACCAGAAGATCAGATTTATTCCCATTTATTGTTTATTCAAACAGTTCAGAGTTTAATCCTGATAAAACTCATCCTGGATTTATTTCTCAACCATTTATTGTGTATATTGAATAAATAATGCCTAAATTGAAAAGTTTAGGTTTATTTCCTCTATTTATTTTCTCTCCTGAAACTCAAAAGGTTTTTCTTGTGATTTGAGCTTTTTCTCAAATTTATATTTTTGCTTTTTTTTTTTCAGAATTTCACTTCAAACTTTGAGTTGTTTCTAATAAATCTGTGAGTTTAAACATAATTCTTTCAGATTTATTCCTTTAGTTCAAAGAATATCAAAGAGTTGTTTTAGTAAATTCTGGATTTTTCTCCCATTAGTTGTTTTTTTCTCTTAAAACTCAGAAAATGTTAAACATTTTCAACAACAGCAACAATTTCTAGTGAAAACCTCCAGTTTTACTTCACTGTGAGTTTGATCCTGAAAACCTGATGATTGATTGATTAATGATTGATTGATTGATGACTGAATGGATCAAATCTGTAGTTTTTGTATGCTTTTTATCTGTTTTTTTGTAAAGCGACCTTGGGTGTCCAGAAAGACGCTTACAAATAACACGTATTATTATTATTATTATTGGTTCAGAAGGTTTAAACGCTTTTAATGTGAAGGAAACAGGAAGTTTGCTGGTGAAAAAGAGTTATGTGAGACAGAACTGATCAGATTTCTTTTTAAAGCTTCTCATTGTTATTTTTTATTATTTTTATGTCAAACATCGTTGCAGGAAACGGCTTCATCAGACAGGAAGCAGGAAATACAAAATAAAAGCCAGTTTAACCATCTGAACAGAGAAACAGAATGTTGTCGTCTGCATACAGATTTTATTTGCTTTTACTGATAGAAAAGTAGAAGAAATTCATAAAACAGAAGTTTATAGTTAAAATAATCAAAACTTTTCTTCCCTTAAATGTCTGATTTTAAAACCAGTATCATTTTCACCATAAATTTGAGTTTTTCAATCATGAACTCCTTGGTATTTTTTTTTCCAATAAATGAGTTTTTAATTCAGAAATGTAAAATTTTATTCCTCAGAAATGTTTTATTTTTCGTTTTTTTCACTCCAAATTGGGATGTTTTGAGTTTCAGGTTCAGCAGAGAAGAATCTGTTCAGTAAAGTTTCTAACTGCAGTTATTTTCTGCTTCATGATGTTGTTTTCACATAAATTCTCTAAAATGAACTAAAATAAACTGAAGGTTTTCTTTAAACTGTCAGACGCTGATTCAGAACAAAAGCTTCAGACTTCGGTTTCACTTCCTGATTGAGCGACGGATTAAAGCTGCTCCAGTTCTGTCCACAGCGGTTTAATTTTAGAGCCTAAAGGAGGTCGACTGGAGGAGCTCTGGAAGGTGTTTGAGGAGGTTTACGTTTGTCTGATCCACGCTGCTGCCTCCACTCTATTATCTGTTTTCTCTGCATCTATCAATAAAATAAAAACAGATCAATCCACTGATCAGATTTTATCTTTAACTCACTACAAAATACACAATAAATAATAAATATCTAAAATATCTCTAAATATTTTAGAACTTTCCCACAATAGAATAAAGTTCTCACCCCAAAATATGAATAATTCTAAAGATTTTCTGAGGATAAAAACTCCAAACCTGTAAATAAAGATGAAGCTAAAAGTTTAAATGAACCTGAAGCTGCTTTAATGTTATTAACGGAGTTTCTGACCCACAATGCACTGCAGCAGCTGATCTGAGGTCAGATTAAGTTCCATTAAAGTCGAACAAGGATTAAACAAGAAGAAATAAAGCTGCTCAGACTTCAGCTTCCTCTCAGGTCAAAGTGTCAAAAAAGTCTAAATGAAGAGTTCATTCAATCATTTTATTCAGTTTTATTCTTTAGTTTATTCAATGTTTTTATTCAGTTTTATTCTTTAGTTTATTCAATGCTTTTATTCAGTTTTATTCTTTAGTTTATTCAATGCTTTTATTCAGTTTTATTCTTCATTAAATGAGAGAAAAGAGTAAAAAGTGACCAACGGAAGGAATATCTGAATATTAATGACTAATAACCAGACTTAGGGTTTGTCCTCCCAGTCTAACCAGTGGAACCAGTTAACTGGGCCCATTTTAACTGGACATGAGGGAAACTAATATTGAACCTCTCAGAAATTAAATATGAATAAAAACCGGTTTCTACAGTCGGCCTTAAATATAAAGTTAAATATGAGAGATTTGTGTGTTTTTATTTTTATATTAAGTTTTATTTCTGTGTTCAGGTCATTAAAACAGATTTAATAACTTCTGTATCTTTACTAAATACATTTATACTATTTATACTTCTTTATGTTGTTTTTATTTTAGACTTTTACATCTGCTGTTCATTCTATTTTGTACTTCTACATTTCTTTCTGTTTATTTTATATTTCTTACTGTTCAGATTAAACTCATTTATAAACTGTTGAGTTTTTTTGTTTATGAGGTTCTATTTTTTTCTATGAAACTGTTTATATTAACGGATTTTAGATGTTTCAGTCCCCGGTACACCGTAGCGGCTCCTCCGGTCCCGGTCCGGTTCTTACCTCCTGAACGGCTTCATGCTCCGCTCCTCCTCCGGGCCCTGCCGGCCGCCCGCTGCTCCGCCGCCGGGACGCTGCTTCAGGTCCGGGTCGCTGTCCAGCAGAGTCCCGCCGTCCTGCTCCGCAGTCAGCGAGTTGTTCCGCTTTCGCATCACTGCGAACGTTAAACGGACAGATTAGAACCGGAGGAACCGGCGGCAGGAAGCCGAGAGCCTGGCGGGTGACGGAGCGCTGAGAGCCGCTGAGGACGGAGCCGCGTCCCGCTGAGCCGCACCGAAGATCCGCAGAGAGCAGCTGATCAGCGCCGAGCCGCGTCAGCCAATCACAGGCCGGGAATAACACCACGTGGTGTGGCCGTGTTGCGTTCCCGGCCTTCGGGGAGCGTCGGTGCAACGAGAACCAAAACAAAACCGGTTTATTGGAATAAACAACACGGAGCTGCTGCATAGTGCCTTTAGGGGCAGCTGGGACATTTAAAGAAGCTACAGAGAGCTTTAAATACCCCCTGTTAGCACGAAGCTAAATTAATTACAGTCTGTTAGTATGAAGCTAATTTAATTAATGTCTGATAACATGGACTGTGACCAGCAACAGTCTGTTAAAATGGAGCTAAATTAATTAGTCTGTTAACATGAAGCCAAACTAACTACAGTCTGTTAGCATGGTGCTAAACTAACTACAGTCTGTTAGCATGGTGCTAAACTAACTACAATCTGTTAGCGTGGAGCAAAACTAACTACAATCTGTTAGCATGGTGCTCAACTAACTACAGTCTGTTAGCATGGGGCTTAACTAATACAATCTGTTAGCATGGAACTAAACTAATTACAGTCTGTTAGCATGTGGCTAAACTAACTACAGTCTGTTAGCATAGAGCTAAACTAACTACAGTCTGCTAGCATAGAGCTAAACTAACTACAGTCTGCTAGCATAGAGTCAAACTAACTACAGTCTGCTAGCATAGAGTCAAACTAACTACAGTCTGTTAGCATGGAGCTAAACTAACTACAGTCTGATAGCATGGAGCTAAACTAACTACAGTCTGTTAGCATGGAGCTAAACTAACTATAGTCTGCTAGCATAGAGCTAAACTAACTACAGTCTGCTAGCATAGAGTCAAACTAACTACAGTCTGTTAGCATGGAGCTAAACTAACTACAGTCTGTTAGCGTGGAGCAAAACTAACTACATTCTGTTAGCATGGTGCTCAACTAACTACAGTCTGTTAGCATGGGGCTTAACTAATACAATCTGTTAGCATGAAGCTAAACTAACTACAGTCTGTTAGCATAGAGCTAAACTAACTACAGTCTGCTAGCATAGAGCTAAACTAACTACAGTCTGCTAGCATAGAGCTAAACTAACTACAGTCTGCTAGCATAGAGTCAAACTAACTACAGTCTGTTAGCATGGAGCTAAACTAACTACAGTCTGTTAGCACGAAGCAAGACTAACTACAGTCTGTTAGCACGGAGCTAAACTAGCTACAGTCTGTTAGCATGGAGCTAAACTAACTATAGTCTGTTAGCATGGAGCTAAACTAACTACAGTCTGTTAGCATGGAACTAAACTAATTACAGTCTGTTAGCATGGGGCTAAACAAATTACAGTCTGTTAGCATGAAGCTAAACTAACTACAGTCTGTTAGCATGGAGCTAAACTAACTACAGTCTGTTAGCATGGAGCTAAACTATTTACAGTCTGTTAGCATGGAGCTAAACTATCCATCCATCCATTCTCTATATACCGCTTTATCCTCATTAGGGTCATGGGGGGTGCTGGAGTCTATCCCAGCTGACTCGGGCGAAGGCAGGGGACACCCTGGACAGGTCACCAGTCTGTCGCAGGGCTGGAGCTAAACTAATTAAAGTCTATTAGCATGAAGCTAAATTAACTACAGTCTGTTAGCATGGAACTAAATTAACTACAGTCTGTTAGCTTGGAGCTAAACTAAACAGTCTATTAACATGAAGCTAAATTAACTGCAGTTTGTTAGCATTCAGTTTATTCTCATGTTTATTAAGTTTCTATGAGCTGCAAAGGACGAATAAAGTTTCATCTCATAATTATCAGTAATTAAATTAACACATTATTTATAACACTATTTATTATCTATAGCAACGTTTTTAATAAAGAAATAAAATTAGTACATATTACACACAAGTACCTGAATCCTCTAAATATGAAGATCAGCATAAAATGATTTTTAAAAATTGCTAACTGTAGTTTATAAAGAACTTATTGCCAGTTTTGTTGAATTCTAAAAAGCAATTCATAAAGTCACACAAAAGTATGAATTTACAGAATAAATTAAAGGTTTTTATGTATTAATTAAACATAAAAACGGGCCTGAATTGTGTATTTCAGAAACTTTACTCCTATTTCTGTCAGGTGAGATTTTTTATTTTTTTTAAATAAACATTAACAGTATTTTCTGGCCATTTTAAAGTGATAAACAGCTGATTCAAGTGTTTCACTGCTCTTCTACAGTTTTTATTTACTATGTTTATGTGCTGTCTTTTACAGAAACAGTGAAGTGACGATCAAACCTGCTGCTGAATGATTTTCTGACTTCATGTTGTGTTTAGATGTAAAGGAGACAAAAAAATTGACAAAAAAATTAGTGGCAAAAGAAATGAGACAAATGACACAAACGAGATAAAAAAATGAAAAAAGTGAGAAACAAAATGACTTAAACAATAAACAACAAAAGTCAGACAAAAAAACAACAAAAACAAGACAAAATACTACAAAAATTACAGACAAAACGGCAAAACAAGACACAAAAGGACAAAAGGAAAGAAAATGAAAAATGAGAACACAAAACAAAACCAAAAAAAGAGACAAAAAATGTCAAAAATGAGAAAAACGACGAAAACACGAGACAAACGACGAAAGTCAGACGAAAAGAAAAAAAACAACAAAAATGAGAAAAAAATTACAGAAATGAGACACAAAATCACACAAAAAAGAGACAAAATTTGACAAAAAATGACAAAAAAGAGAAACAAAACAGCCAAAAATAGCTTAACGACACAAGTGAGACAAAAAACACAAAAAGACAAAAACATGAGACAAATGACACAAATCAAAACAAAGAAGAGACAACAAAATGAGACAAAAAAAAATCACAAAAAAGGAGCAAAATGACAAAAACATGAGACAAATGACAAAAACGAGACCAAAAATGACAAAAAGCAATCCAGTATTTTACTTTCTGATCCAACCAACTTGTCATGGTCTAGAGATCATTTTACATTTATAGTTTTACTAATTTACAATCTGCAGTTAATGTCTTCTCTGTAGTTTTTACACTTTGAGGGCCGGATTGGACCCTCTGGAGGACCACTTTTGGCCCACGGGCCTCATGTTGGACACCCCTGCTCTAAGCATGAATCTTATAAGTTCTTAACCTGCTCTCTGTATCTGTCTTTCTTTAAGTGTTTTATAAATTTATCTCTTTATTTAGTAGATATTTTATATTTATTGTATTTTCTAAAACTTATCTTAGTTGTTTTGTTGGTTTCTGTCGTCCTATTTCAGTTTGTATATTTTCTAAATTATGTTACAGCCTTTTATTCTGTTTTTTTAAAATGTATTTTATACTTATTTCATTTTTAAAAACCCACCTAATAAGTTGCTATTCTGTTTTCTGTCTTGATTTCTGCACAAATTTTACCTGTTTTCTAACACAGGTTGTTTTAAATTAGCTTAATAAACTAGAAACGCATTTAAATGGTCACATTATTCCAAAACTCAACTCAAGCCGAAAGCTTGTTTTTCAAGTGAACCTGAACGCAGCATCAGAGACAACTTAGCACGAAGCTAAACAGCTAATCGGCTACAGAGCTCACAGCGACACAGACTTCAACCCGATTTTAGCGCCTCGGGTCGGACACAGTTCGGCTCTTTCCGGCTCTTTTCGGCCTCTGACAGTTTTTAGATTTACCTGCTGCAGTTTCTAATCAGGCAACGTCACAGCGGATTAAAACAGTTAAAAACACCCCGACAAACTGTTTTTAACGCCCTGAAACATGAACGTGAAGAAAAGGAACGGGTTTACCTTTCAGTCTGAACCGAATAAAAAAACGTTTTCACCGCATTTTGCTGCTAAAAGTCTCGTTTGAAGCTTCCGGTGCCGCAGCTTGTTTCACTGGTTTGTCCCCGACGGGCTTCCGCAGTCTCACGTCACCACGCCACGTGACCAAACACGGAATTTTGCCGCGAATGTGAGCAGTTTGTCCGACATTTTCCCTCAGCGGGGTAAAAGTTGAGTTTTCCAGATTTCTGCCCGGTGAATCGCGGTTTTACCGGGATGTTCTGTGAGAAGGCCGTGGAGCTGATCCGGGAGCTGCACCGGATGAGCGACGGACAGCTGCCCGCTTTTAACGTGAGTCAGTGACGTCTGCAATCAGGAATTCCGTTTAAAAATCACGTGATTTAAAGTTTATTTTCAGTTAAATACAATAAAAAGCGTCTCTGAAACGTCATCCACAGCTTTTTTAGTGAAAGTAGAGGTTATTGTACATTTCGGCTCACATTTAATTCACCACTCAGCTACACTAAAGGAATAACTTCAAAAACTGACGGTGATTTAAAAGTCGTACATTTCAGTGGTTTATGTCGAGTTTAGAGGAATTCGTCTAAACAGATTCTAAAATAAATGGACTTGTTGGTTGGTTGTCTTCTTCCGACATTATATAAAGAAGTCGTCTACACTTGTAACTATTTTGTCGAGTTTATTTCTCTCATTCATCACAGCAACTGGAACATCATCTCATCAGCTGCCATGGAAGAAAAAGTGTCGCTGGAACCTCTTAAGCAAAACATTACCGTAAAGTAAGGTCGTAAAAACAAAACAAAACTTCCCCTCACAGGTAATTTCATCAGATCCAAATCGGCACCAGAATGCATGGGAAAACAAACAACAAATCATATACATCAATACAACATATATGTGACAAGATGAGGACATCAAACTCAACAAACTACAGTTCCGCTCATTTTGATACACAAACAGATTTTCATGAACTAAAGTTCGGCTCACGTTTAATTCATTCAGCACCAGTTAAACCAGCATCACCTTTAAGAAACAGCCTCCATTCAAAAATGTCACCTTTTAACGTTTCTTTGCTGCTCAAACCAGAAACAAACGTTTTAGAAACATTGTGAGCAGATTTTTAATCCAAGTAGCTATAAGTTAAACAACATTTCGACTCACATTTAATTCTTTATTCAGACATAATAGTGGCATTAATTTAAAACCGACCTCCATTTAGAAATCTGACATTTTAAAGGTTTTTCTTTAGTCTGAATTAGAACATTATCAATGGATTTAAGACACCATTTAATTCTCCAAGGAGCGGTTATTTGTGGTGGAACTATTATGGTTTCTGCAGATTTATCCAGCTGCTCAGCGTTTTAAAATAATCCGTCTCATTACTAAACATAAGTTTAAGTTGAATTTCATGAAGTTTTGAATGGACTTTGGTTTAACAATAATTTAAAGACCTCCTGATTTTTTTTTTTTTTTACAGCTGATCTCCAGTTTATAGTGAAGTTCAGTTAAACCAGGTTGAGTTAAACCGGTTTTAGTTAAACCAGGTACAGTTAATCGAGGTCTAGTTAAACTGGGACAGACCAGCGACCTGTCCAGGGTGTCCCCTGCCTTCGCTCAAGTCAGCTGGGATAGACTCCAGCACCCCCCGCAACCCTAATGAGGATAAAGCGGTGTATAGAGGATGGATGGATAGTTAAACTGGGTCTTTTTAAACCTGGTCAAGTTAAACTGACTTCAGCGCTCGATTTCGACGGTCGCCAGGTCAACTTTTGCAACTGAAAACGTCACAAATGGCGACCTGGCGACCTGGCGACCGTCTAAATCGAGCGCTCGATCGAGCTGAACCGCCCATCATGTTTTCTTCATGGAGGCAGCCACTTTGTATGATGTCATCAACCTGCCATGATTCCCGGCGACCTGGCGACCATCTAAATCGAGCGCTGTGACTTTAGTTAAACCGGGTCTAGTTAATCGGGTCTAGTTAAACTGGGTCTGTGTTCTGTTGCAGGAGGACGGACTGAGGCAGGTTCTGCAGGAGATGGAGGCTCTTTATGAACAGAACCAGAGCGACGTGTGAGTTCTGCAGAACGTTTATTGATTATTGAGTTGATCAGCCATTGATCAAACCTCCAAGTTCTTCATCTGATGTAAAATCAGCCAATAGTCATTGATTCATCTGGAATCAGTCACCATGTAGAAAATCAATAACTAGAACGTGTCTTCAGCCCAGCAGGACTCTGATGGTTTCAGAGTTTATCTCATTTCTTCTGTTTTTTATTTTCCTGATCATTTTCACTATTGATCAACCAACTGATTATTAATTATCAGATCAATCAGCTGATTATTTTCCAGATTTATTGAGTTAAAACTCAGGTCAGAACAGACAAGAGTTATTGATAATCAGTAACAGCTGATTGATCATCAATAACAGCTGATTTATGTTTCAGTAATGAGGCGAAGGCTGGCGGTCGCTCTGATCTCATCCCGTCCATCAAACTGCGTCACTGCTGCCTGCTGAGGAACCAGCGCTGTGTCACCGCCTACCTGTAACTCCGCCCCCACACACCTGCAGTCATGTGACCGTTGCCCCGCCCTCTCCTGACCGCTGCTTTTGTCTGCAGGTACGACCGTCTGCTGAGGATCAGAGCTCTGAGGTGGGAATACGGCAGCGTCCTGCCGGCAAACGTCCGCTTCCAGCTGAGCGCCGAGGAGGTGAGTGTGTTAGTGTGTGGGTCTGTGTCTTGTAGCTGCAGTGGTTCAGTTAGCATAAATTGTGTATCTGTTGTGTCGTTGTGTTGCAGCTGCAGTGGTTCGGCCGCTATAAGAAGTCTCTCTCCTGCTTCATGCGTTCTCTGGGTGGAGCTGAATCTGGAGGTGAAGGTCTGGACATCACTCAGGACATGAAGCCTCCAAAGAGCCTCTACATCCAGGTGAGACCTGCAGCGGCTCCACCTCTGACGTCCTGCTGCGGCGTGATGTCACGGCGTGATGTCACACCTGTTGTGTGTTTTCCAGGTGAGGTGTCTGAAGGACCACGGGGAGCTAGAGATTGACGACGGCACGGTGATCCTGCTGAAGAAGAACAGCCAGGTGAGCTGTGACATCATCATGTGACCCAGTGACATCACACCTGTACATGAACTAGCTAACCTGAATGTCTCTGTTCTCAGCACTTCCTGCCGCGGTGGAAATGTGAGCAGCTGATTCGTCAGGGCGTCCTGGAGCACGTCGTGTCCTGATGAGTCATCGATGAGTCGCTACAACACCTGCCGAGTCGGTGTTCTGGTGTAAAAATAAAACTTTTTTTCTAGCAGCTGGGTCGTTATTTGACTTTACAGTAAAATAAAAAAAGACGCCAGAAACCAGCGGCTGTGATCAAGGATTTATTCTGCTGTAATACTTCAGAGTCTTACTGTCGTCTACCTGCGCACAAACTTTAGCTAAAGATTTACTGCTAATGGTTAGCTGACTTTTACTTCTAGCTAACCATTAACAGCCTTTAGCTATCCATGTAAACCATTACCGTTAGCCATAAAATATACTGTTAGCTTGGAGTAAACGGGTAAAAACATGGAGGAAATAGTTTGCTAACTAATTTTAGCTTACCTACTTTCAGATGAAGGTAAAGTTAATAGCTACCCATTTACTGTTAGCTAATGATTTAGTAAACTACTTTTAGGAGAAAGTAATGCTTATGGTTAGCTAACATCTACTTCGAGCTAACCATTAACAGCCTTTAGCTAACCATTTAAACCTTTACTGTCAGCTGTAAAATACAGTTTGCTAAAAATAAACAGGTAAAAACATGGAGGAAGGAGTTTTCTAATTTTAGCTAACCTTTCAGATGAAGGTAAAGTTAATAGCTATCTATTTACTGCTAGCTAACAATTTAGGAAACTAGTTTTAGGGGAGAGTAATGTTTAGCTAACCATTAACAGCCTTTAGCTAATCATCTACACCATTACTGTTAGCTGTAAAATACAGAGTTTGCTAAAAAATAAACAGCTAGAACATAGAGAAAAGTTGACAACTATTCATATTTAGCAGTTTACCTAATTTTAGCTAACTTACATTTAGATGAAGGTAAAGTTAATAGCTAACAATTTAGTAAACTAGTTTTAGGGTAAGTTAATGTTAATGGTGAGCTTCTATTTTTTTTAGATTGAAAGGATTGATTCTAGCACTTTAACCAGAAGATGCCATTTACTTGTAGCGGCTTATTACTTTTAGCTAACTGTAAACGATTTACCTTTGGCTATTTAGTCGATTTCTTTGTCCTTTATTACTTAGCTTTAGTGATGTATTTTAAGCCAAGTAAGCTAAAGGTTTAGTTTTAGCTATTTATTTACTTTAAACCAATCATAAAACAACCTTTGGCAAACTTTTTTTGTAGTTAAGTATCTATATACCAACCTGCAGTCAGCTGTTTACCCATTTCTTACTGTTAGCTTACTTTCAGCTAACCATTAACATCTTTAACTATTTACTTTTAGCTAATAATTAAAACCATAAATCTGAACTATTTATGACTTTTAGCTGACCATAAATACTACGGTTTGCCAAAAGGATTAAACCTCCAACGATTCATCACAAATTTTAGCTAGCTATTAGCTCACTATTTAATCCATTACTCCTAGCTAATTAAATTCCATTACTTCTAGCTAGCCAACTTTAAACCACAACATTTGGCTAATTGTTAAATTTTAACCATTTAATCCATTATTCTTAGCTAAATAGCTAGCTAGTGACTAGTCTTAGTGACCCATGAACCATTAGTGCTGGCTAGCTATTCTGAGCAAAATGCTAGCCGTTTCCTGTGCCAATAATTTCACAATAAACTCCAGTTTGTAGTGAAAAACGACAGCTGAGCAGCTAGAGTGATAAAAACATAATTTAATGTGGTTTTACATCCTGCATGTCACACTTTGGTCTGTTGCACCTGGATAGGTAAAATAAAGAAGCAGGAGAAGATAAAACACTGATGAGGAAAATAAAATGATCATTATTATTACTGATAGTACAGTTTGTCTCATCTCAACAGTGAAAACATAGAAAAGCAAAGGGCGGGATGTGAAGGTCCAATGTACTGAAATATTCTCAAGCAGCTTCAGCCAGGAGGCCAACACACCTGCTGAACAGGTGTGACAGGTCAGAGGCCACGCCCACAAACTGCTGAACCTTCACCTGGAGTCTGAACAGGTGGACTCACAGTGCCTTGAAGAAAACTGAGTGTAAACGGAGCTGGAAGTTCTTATTTTAACAATAGAAACTTTCATCTAATGAGCGGCTCTGATTTCTCATTCATGAAAATCTGATCTGAGGTTTTTAAGAGAATCTCAATAAAATTATGAGAACAGAAATGCAGTTTGTAGGAGCAAAGTTTGGGATTTATCTACAAGTTTAGTGCCTCATTTTTATCGTTTAGTGTCTCATTTTGCGTTTTGTTTCTGTTCTTTTGTCTCGTTTTCATGCCATTTTAACATCTAATTTTTGTCGTTTCATGTCTTGTTTTTGTCATTTTACACATTTGAAGGTTCTAATATTGTGAGAACTTCTTAAACAAACTGAACGTTTCGTTTTGGGGTGAAAATATTTCAGATGACATCAGTTTCTGAAGCTTTACTTTAGCTCATTCACACGTCATTTACAGGTTTGTCCTTAAAAGCTCTGATGTAACGAGCAGCTCCTGAATATCTGATCTGAGATGATTCACATCAATCCAACGTTTCTCAGACCTGAGTCCAGTTTGTCTCTGAGCTGAAGCTGCTTCATGTCAGGTTCAAACTGCTGCCGATCCATCGATCAGGAGGCGGGGCTACATGGTGATGGGGCGGGGCTAGGTGTGATGGAGGCGGGGCTACGTGGCCAGGGAGGCAGAGACTATCTCCCTCATCAGCTTGTTCAGAGCTCCAACCTTCTCCTCCAGGAGCAAGTTCTTCTTCTCCGCCTGTTTCTGCCGCTGCTCAGTGACCTGCAGCGCCTTCATCAGCTGAGAGTTCTCCACGTACACGTCCTTCAGCAGCATGCTGGCCTTGCTGCTCTTCACCATCTGCAGGAGAGACGCCGTCAAACAGAGGACCAGAGGGATGTGGACGACAGAGATGCTGCTGCAGGACTCACCTGGTCTTTGAGCTGCTGGACTTTCTCCTGCAGAACCAGACGGACTCCTTTCAGTTTGACCTCCAGGTCCTGGACCTTCTGCTGCAGCGCCACCGTCACCTTCTCATGCTGGTCCTGAAGAAACAACAGAGCAGTTCTGACGTCTAGCATCTTTACTTCCTCTCATCTTAGAGCTCAGGAAATGGAATTGAAAAGATTCAAAAAGAGAAAAGAACCACAAACGGTCCAGGAGGAACCTCAAATGAGAGAATCCACCACAGACAGTTTAAGCTTATTTTGGACCATTTTTTTGACTTATTTTTATTAATTTGGGACAAGTTTAGCTCAGTTTGTACAAGTTTTTAAATTAATTTTGGCCTATTTTTTGCTCATTTTGAACATTTTTAACTCATTTTGAACACATTTTTGCTTCTCTTGGACAAATGTTTTGGACAAATGTAATTTTTGAAATTTTTGATAATTTTGGACAAATTTTTATAAACTTCTGACAAATTGTAATACATTTTAGCATATTTCTTTGCTAATTTTGGACAAATTGTAATGAATTTTGGACTATTCTTGCTCATTTTGGACAGCTTGTTGCCAGACTCAGGTGTATCTCAGGTGTGTCTACCTGCTTCATGCTGATCTGGGAGCTGCTCTGTTGGAGCTGCATCTTCAGCGCCTCCTCCAGCTGCTGGCTCCTCCTCTGCTCCTCCTCCAGCTTCTCCTGCAGCTCCTCCAGCCGCTCCATGCGACCGCCGTCCGTCCGCTCCTGCAGCTGCTGCAGCTGTCGCATGTGCTGCGCCTGCATCAGGCTGAGGGAGGCGTCGGCCCGGACCGCCTGCAGACCCACAGACCACAGCTTTAGTCTCCTCCTCCTCCTTCTCACCTGGACCACCAGTGAAGTTCTGACCTGCTCCTCGGCCTCACTCAGTCTGCTCCTCAGGTTCTGCTGCTCCTGGTTCAGTTTCTGGACCTGCAGATCCTGGACCTGCAGCTCCGACATCTGGAGGACATCCACCAATCAGCTTTCACTTTAGCTCAGAAGACAAATTTACCTCATTTTGTACAAATTTTAATTAACTTTGGACAATTCTTCACTAATTTTTGACCATTTTCAGCTCACTTTGCTTTTTTTTATCATTTTGGACCATTTTTAGCTTTTCTGGACCATTCTGAACTAATTTTGGACTGTTTTTAGGTCTTTAGGACCATTTCCAGCTCATTTTGGACCATTTTTATCTCAGGATGCTGGCCCTGTCCCCACAGTCCTGAGCAGTACCTGGTTCTGGAGCTCCTGGTTCTGGACTCTCAGCTGCTCCACATCCTGATGAAGCTCCTCCTTCTCCCTCAGCAGCCTCCTAACTCCACCCTCCAGCTCCTCCACCTGACGGGAAGCAGAGACACGCTGAGGAAGCACCTGCAGGACGTCTGGCCAACAGACGGCGAGGGCAGATGAGCTCACCTTGCTCTGGGCCTCCTGCAGCTTCCTGTGCAGCTCGCCGGCCTCGTGGGCGTGGCCTCGTCCGTCCTGACTGACGGACAGCAGCTGAGAGCGAAGAAGCTCCGCCTCCGATTCCAGAGAGAGGAGACGCTGCTGCAGCTTCTCCACCTGGACAGGTAGCAGGAAGTTCAGCAATGAAGTGACAGCAGAGCAGCCGTCAGAGCGAATAAAATACACAAAACAACCAGAAAAAGACACAAAATGAACACAAAAACCACAACTTTGACACCAGACGGCTTTTAAATCTAATAAAACACATAAACAATAAACAATTTCTACAAATTATTTTGCTCATTTTGGACAAATTTTTGTTGATTTTTGGCAAATTTTAACTCATTTTGGAGAATTTTTAGTTCATTTTGGATCATTTTAGATTAATTTTAGCTTATTCTGGACAATTTCTAGCTAATTTTACACAAATAGTTCTTTTTGGACAATTTTTAATTAATTTTGGACAAATTTGGCCCAAGAAGTTCAACAAAACTGACACCAGACGGCTTTTAAATGTAATAAAATACACAAAAACAAACTATTTCCACCAAAGGTTTAACTCGACTCTGACTTTTTAAAGATATGTTTTACTTTGAAAAGTCACCAAAATGTCTCCATTGACCAGCTTGAAACTGTGATAACAGAAGAAAAATGCTCATATTTTCTACTTCCAGCTGGTACTTGAATGCATCATGTATGGTTCCTTCAGGAGAATGAACCAAATCTGAGATTTAAATGATGACATTTCATTACAATCAACACCTCCATGGTTCCTCTCCAGACTCATCTGTAGATGTTTCACCATGCTGATGGATCTCCAGCTACTTCAATTATGGTAAAAAAAATACCTTTTACAGTGGTCCAAATGCCTGAATGTTTGTCAAAAATGAGCTAAAAGTTGCCCAAAATGACTCAAACTTGTCCAAAATAAGCAAAAAAACTTCACTGGATGTTTTACGTTAAAGCAGTGAACTGGATGTTTCATGTTAAAGCAGTGAACTGGATGTTTTACGTTAAAGCAGTGAACCGGATGTTTTACGTTAAAGCAGTGAACCGGATGTTTTACGTTAAAGCAGTGAACCGGATGTTTTACGTTAAAGCAGTGAACCGGATGTGTTACGTTAAAGCAGTGAACTGGATGTTTCATGTTAAAGCAGTGAACCGGATGTTTTACGTTAAAGCAGTGAACCGGATGTTTTACGTTAAAGCAGTGAACCGGATGTTTTACGTTAAAGCAGTGAACTGGATGTTTTACGTTAAAGCAGTGAACTGGATGTTTCATGTTAAAGCAGTGAACTGGATGTTTGACGTTAAAGCAGTGAACTGGATGTTTGACGTTAAAGCAGTGAACCGGATGTTTCATGTTAAAGCAGTGAACCGGATGTTTTACGTTAAAGCAGTGAACCGGATGTTTTACGTTAAAGCAGTGAACTGGATGTTTGACGTTAAAGCAGTGAACTGGATGTTTCATGTTAAAGCAGTGAACTGGATGTTTCATGTTAAAGCAGTGAACTGGATGTTTCATGTTAAAGCAGTGAACTGGATGTTTCATGTTAAAGCAGTGAACTGGATGTTTTACGTTAAAGCAGTGAACTGGATGTTTCATGTTAAAGCAGTGAACTGGATGTTTCATGTTAAAGCAGTGAACTGGATGTTTCATGTTAAAGCAGTGAACTGGATGTTTCATGTTAAAGCAGTGAACTGGATGTTTCATGTTAAAGCAGTGAACTGGATGTTTTACGTTAAAGCAGTGAACTGGATGTTTTACGTTAAAGCAGTGAACTGGATGTTTCATGTTAAAGCAGTGAACTGGATGTTTCATGTTAAAGCAGTGAACTGGATGTTTCATGTTAAAGCAGTGAACTGGATGTTTTACGTTAAAGCAGTGAACTGGATGTTTTACGTTAAAGCAGTGAACTGGATGTTTCATGTTAAAGCAGTGAACTGGATGTTTCATGTTAAAGCAGTGAACTGGATGTTTCATGTTAAAGCAGTGAACTGGATGTTTTACGTTAAAGCAGTGAACTGGATGTTTTACGTTAAAGCAGTGAACTGGATGTTTCATGTTAAAGCAGTGAACTGGATGTTTCATGTTAAAGCAGTGAACTGGATGTTTCATGTTAAAGCAGTGAACTGGATGTTTCATGTTAAAGCAGTGAACTGGATGTTTCATGTTAAAGCAGTGAACTGGATGTTTCATGTTAAAGCAGTGAACTGGATGTTTTACGTGAAAGCAGTGAACTGGATGTTTCATGTTAAAGCAGTGAACTGGATGTTTTACGTTAAAGCTGTGAACTGGATGTTTCATGTTAAAGCAGTGAACTGGATGTTTCATGTTAAAGCTGTGAACTGGATGTTTGACGTTAAAGCAGTGAACTGGATGTTTCATGTTAAAGCAGTGAACTGGATGTTTCATGTTACAGCAGTGAACTGGATGTTTCATGTTAAAGCAGTGAACTGGATGTTTGACGTTAAAGCAGTGAACTGGATGTTTCATGTTAAAGCAGTGAACTGGATGTTTTACGTTAAAGCAGTGAACTGGATGTTTCATGTTAAAGCAGTGAACTGGATGTTTCATGTTAAAGCAGTGAACTGGATGTTTCATGTTAAAGCTGTGAACTGGATGTTTCATGTTAAAGCAGTGAACTGGATGTTTCATGTTAAAGCAGTGAACTGGATGTTTCATGTTACAGCAGTGAACTGGATGTTTCATGTTAAAGCTGTGAACTGGATGTTTCATGTTAAAGCTGTGAACTGGATGTTTCATGTTAAAGCTGTGAACTGGATGTTTTACGTTAAAGCAGTGAACTGGATGTTTCATGTTACAGCAGTGAACTGG
Source organism: Acanthochromis polyacanthus (assembly GCF_021347895.1). NCBI lineage: Eukaryota > Metazoa > Chordata > Actinopteri > Pomacentridae > Acanthochromis > Acanthochromis polyacanthus. Next base: position 37,875,221 of record NC_067127.1, on the reverse strand, counting down.
ATGTTTCATGTTAAAGCTGTGAACTGGATGTTTCATGTTAAAGCAGTGAACTGGATGTTTCATGTTAAAGCAGTGAACTGGATGTTTCATGTTAAAGCAGTGAACTGGATGTTTCATGTTGAAGCTGTGAACTGGATGTTTCATGTTGAAGCTGTGAACTGGATGTTTCAGGGTGTGAACCTTGGTGTTTCTGTCCTCAGCGTCTCTCAGCAGTTTGTCTTTATCTTCCTCCAACCACTGAAGCTTCAGATTCGCTGAGCTAAGCTCCGCCTCCACGTCCGCCTGCCGGCTGAGCTGGAAAACATGGATTGAACCTCTAACCACATGAAAGCAATACACTTAAATCCACTCATGAAATAACATTAATGTTTTCTGACAGAAAACAATGTTGATAAAATCATTAGGTGTCTGGTTGTTTGTTACTTTACGTCTGGTTGTTTTTGTTACTTTACGTCTGGTTGTTTTTGTTACTTTACGTCTGGTTGTTTGTTACTTTACGTCTGGTTTTTGTCATTTCACGTCTGGTTGTCATTTTACGTCTAGTTTTTACCTTTTTGTCTGGTTTTTGTTATTTCGTGTCTTGTTTTTACCTTTTTGTCTTGTTTGTGTTTTGTGTCTAACTTTTGCATCACAGAAAACAACACGCTGATAAAATCAGTCTAAATTCAGTAAAATGTTTATATATTCGTGCTTCCTTCCTCTCTGACAGTAAACTGAAGATCTTTGGACTAAACAGGACATCTGACTGTTTCATTCTGTTCACATTCTGATCCACCGATCAGTGACAGTGATCAATAGGTGAGCTCTACCTTCTCTTTGCAGCAGCTCAGTTCTTTCTGCAGCAGCTGCTTCTCCTGCGTCCAGATGTTCTGCTGCTGCAGCGTCTCTCTCTCCTGCTGCAACGCTGCGTCCTGCAGCCGCCGCACCTGAAGGCAACACCACAGCCAGAGATCACTTCAGCTCCAAAGGATCATTTTACCCCTTAAACTTCTGTCAGGAAACGGTCATGTTGTGGGTCAGATTTACATGTTTTAAAGTGAAAAAAAAATCTAAAAACAAACAGTTACAGTTATTTTAATGTTCTGCTCGGCTGAATGAGTCTAAAGAACATTTAAAAGGATTCATTCACGTGTTCACTCTGAACAGAAGACGTGTCTCATGGTGGTTTATCAACATCACTCCATAAAAGAGGAAAATAAATCAGAATGTAAAATAAAATGTTTAAAAATCAACGTCATGTCAAACTGTTGTATTTCATATGCAGGTCATTCCAGTTTAAAAAAGGTTTCACTTGTTATAACTGAACCAGAATCTGTGAGAGCTAAAGAACGCCATCACTCTAAAGAGTTCATAATGAAATATAAACTGTTTATTGGGATTTTTTGGCTTCTTGGATCATCAGCGCTGTTCCTTAAAACCTAACAGGACAGCATGTGCTGACAAAAATGAGACAAACTGCTGCTCCTGACAAACGAACCTCGCAGGAAACTTAGATTGTGACTTTCAAACTCGCTGCTCGTAATAATTTTCCAGAATAAAACGTTTCCTCTGAACTGATTCAGTGAAAAACCACCAAAGCTGAAAAGGAAGGAGATGAAGCTCACTGTGGCCTCCTCCTCCTCCTGCTGCTTGGAGACCGTCGCCAGGCGCTCCCGCAGCATCCGGACCGACTCCTGGTCTCCACGGAGACGGGCGCTCAGCTCAGCGTTGTCATTGCTCAGCTGTAGGTTCCTGCTGCTCAGATCCAGAACCTCCTGACGGTACCTGGAGTTCTGCAGAGGACAGCGGAGGAGATGACCACCAGGGTCAGGAAGTGTCTGCAGGGAAACATCTCAGGAGGGTTTCAGAGATCTGATCCTGGACTTAAACACCTCAGGAGGGTTTCATACATACATGTGGACTGAGCCCACTGAGCAGACCTCTGATCAGCAGACAGACGGACCTCCACTGAGGAGTAGAACTTCAGTGGTGACAGGTTCATTTATTTGTTTTGGATGGAAACATGTTGGCCGTCAAACTGGGGAAAGACTGAACCTGAAGCGTGTACAGAAATCAGTGGAAGGAGGAGGAGTCCTGGTGTGGAGAACGTTTTCTGGGCCTGGTAGACAGCCACACGGCAGAGAGGACGTTCATCAGAACCTTCTCCAACATGTGCTTCCTCCCTTCATCACCCAATCAGACAACAACCGCGCTTTCCAAAATTTCTGAAAATTCACGAAGAAAATTCCAATAATTCCTTAAAAGGTTTGTTTTAAAAAAATCCCCCAAATTTGGCAAGAAAATGTTTGTAAATATTTTTAAAAATGAGTAAAAATCTTCCAAAAAAATCCTAAAAATATCTAAAGTGATTCCATGTATATCAGTAAAACTTCTGAACAATCAGATAAAAATCAACCAAAATCCAGAGAATTTCTCTGGATTTTGGTTGATTTTTATCTGAATGTTCTTAAAGAAACATTTTTTTTCACATTTCTTTTATCCACCAAAAATGCTCAAAGATTCCCAGAAGTGTTGAAAATGTGGACATCAGAAGTTTCTCTGTGGAAATATTCATTTTTTCCCCACATTTTAAACTTAAAACGGTGAATCTTTTGTAAAATTCAACTCAAAACAAGATCATTTCCAGATTGTTTGACTAAAGACATTTCAGATGCGTTGTCTTAAAAAGTCCCTCCGTCCTGTTCAGTGAATTCATCTTAAAGAAGTGGGACGAGATGTTTGGACTACAAATAGGACAAACAGACTTGGTCAGACTGAGATTTTACAGTGTAGTCCTGGACACAGCAGACCTTCTAACAAACTAAACGTTCAGAACATGTCTCAGCTCAGACACTACAGGATGTTTAGCCGTGCTCCAGTCGTCGTCGTTCTATAATTCTGATGATCGTTTCTGTAAAATCAGCTCTGGTTATTCTGTGAAACCTGTTCTAGCAGCACGGTGGAGCTAAAGGTCCTTCAACTGTTGAACAATGAAGATAAAATGATCTTTGAAAGAATCCAGTGTTCATGAACTGTTTTCTGATTCTCATCATCAGACGTCTGTAAATGTCCTCACCTCCTTGTGTAGCCTCTCCTCTTCTTCTCTGCTCCTGTCGTGCTCCTTCTCCATCTCCTCCAGCCTCCTCCTGGTGGAGGAACAAAGATGAACATGACAGCAGTAGAGGTTGGAACTTCTTTAAATCCTTAAAACAATCACTTCCTAAATGTGAGCTGAACTGTGGATCTAAACCAGCAGGTGTTTGGTTCAGAGGAAAGTCCTCAAAGCTTCTCGTGTTGCCTCTCCTTTCTCTCATTTTGCGTCTCATTTTGCCTTTTAGCATCTGACTGTTGTCCTTTGTCTTGTTTTTGTCGCTTTGCATCTCATTTTAGTCATTCGGCGTCTCGTTTTAGCCATCCTGTGTCTCGATTTGTCGTTTTGCATCTCATTTTTGTTGTTTTGTGTCTTATTTGTGTCGTTGTGTCTCGTTTTTGTTGTTTTGTGTCTCATTTGTTGTTTTTTCTCTCATTTATTGTTTTTTGTCTCGTTTTTGTCGTTTGTCTCATTTTGTGTATCATTTTTGTCATCTTTTGTCATTTTTTGTCTTGTTTTTGTCATTTTTGTCATTTTTTTGTCTCAGTTTTGTTGTTTTGTGTCTCGTTTTAATCGTGTTTTATTTTTGTCATTTTTGTGTCGTTTTTGTCGCGTTGCATCTCATTTGGTGTTTTGTGTCTCGTTTTTGTCGTGTTGCGTCTCATTTGGTGTTTTGTGTGTCATTTGGTGTTTTACATCTCGTTTTTGTCGTGTTGCGTCTCATTTGGTGTTTTGCGTCTCATTTGGTGTTTTACATCTCGTTTTGTCGCGTTGCGTCTCATTTGGTGTTTTGCGTCTCATTTGGTGTTTTGTGTCTCATTTGGTGTTTTACGTCTCGTTTTGTCGCGTTGCATCTCATTTGGTGTTTTGTGTCTCGTTTTTGTCGCGTTGCGTCTCATTTGGTGTTTTACGTCTCGTTTTGTCGCGTTGCATCTCATTTGGTGTTTTACGTCTCGTTTTTGTCGCGTTGCATCTCATTTGGTGTTTTACGTCTCGTTTTTGTCGCGTTGCGTCTCATTTGGTGTTTTACGTCTCGTTTTGTCGCGTTGCATCTCATTTGGTGTTTTACGTCTCGTTTTTGTCGCGTTGCATCTCATTTGGTGTTTTACGTCTCGTTTTGTCGCGTTGCATCTCATTTGGTGTTTTACGTCTCATTTTTGTCGCGTTGCGTCTCATTTGGTGTTTTACGTCTCGTTTTTGTCGCGTTGCGTCTCATTTGGTGTTTTACGTCTCGTTTCTGTCGCGTTGCGTCTCATTTGGTGTTTTGCGTCTCATTTGGTGTTTTACGTCTCGTTTTGTCGCGTTGCATCTCATTTGGTGTTTTACGTCTTGTTTTTGTCGCGTTGCGTCTCATTTGGTGTTTTGCGTCTCGTTTTTGTCGCGTTGCGTCTCATTTGGTGTTTTACGTCTCGTTTTCGTCGCGTTGCGTCTCATTTGGTGTTTTAGGTCTCGTTTTTGTCGCGTTGCGTCTCATTTGGTGTTTTACGTCTCATTTTTGTCGCGTTGCGTCTCATTTGGTGTTTTACGTCTCGTTTTTGTCGCGTTGCGTCTCATTTGGTGTTTTACGTCTCGTTTCTGTCGCGTTGCGTCTCATTTGGTGTTTTGCGTCTCATTTGGTGTTTTACGTCTCGTTTTGTCGCGTTGCGTCTCATTTGGTGTTTTACGTCTCGTTTTTGTCGCGTTGCGTCTCATTTGGTGTTTTACGTCTCGTTTCTGTCGCGTTGCGTCTCATTTGGTGTTTTGCGTCTCATTTGGTGTTTTACGTCTCGTTTTTGTCGCGTTGCGTCTCATTTGGTGTTTTACGTCTCGTTTTTGTCGCGTTGCGTCTCATTTGGTGTTTTGCGTCTCGTTTTTGTCGCGTTGCGTGTCATTTGGTGTTTTACGTCTCGTTTTTGTCGCGTTGCGTCTCATTTGGTGTTTTAGGTCTCGTTTTTGTCGCGTTGCGTCTCATTTGGTGTTTTACGTCTTGTTTTTGTCGCGTTGCGTGTCATTTGGTGTTTTACGTCTCGTTTCTGTCGCGTTGCGTCTCATTTGGTGTTTTGCGTCTCATTTGGTGTTTTACGTCTCGTTTTGTCGCGTTGCGTCTCATTTGGTGTTTTACGTCTCGTTTTTGTCGCGTTGCGTCTCATTTGGTGTTTTACGTCTCGTTTCTGTCGCGTTGCGTCTCATTTGGTGTTTTGCGTCTCATTTGGTGTTTTACGTCTCGTTTTTGTCGCGTTGCGTCTCATTTGGTGTTTTACGTCTCGTTTTTGTCGCGTTGCGTCTCATTTGGTGTTTTACGTCTCGTTTCTGTCGCGTTGCGTCTCATTTGGTGTTTTGCGTCTCATTTGGTGTTTTACGTCTCGTTTTGTAGCGTTGCATCTCATTTGGTGTTTTACGTCTTGTTTTTGTCGCGTTGCGTCTCATTTGGTGTTTTGCGTCTCGTTTTTGTCGCGTTGCGTGTCATTTGGTGTTTTACGTCTCGTTTTTGTCGCGTTGCGTCTCATTTGGTGTTTTAGGTCTCGTTTTTGTCGCGTTGCGTCTCATTTGGTGTTTTACGTCTTGTTTTTGTCGCGTTGCGTCTCATTTGGTGTTTTGCGTCTCGTTTTTGTCGCGTTGCGTGTCATTTGGTGTTTTACGTCTCGTTTTTGTCGCGTTGCGTCTCATTTGGTGTTTTAGGTCTCGTTTTTGTCACGTTGCGTCTCATTTGGTGTTTTACGTCTTGTTTTTGTCGCGTTGCGTGTCATTTGGTGTTTTGCGTGTCATTTGGTGTTTTACGTCTTGTTTTTGTCGCGTTGCGTCTCATTTGGTGTTTTGCGTCTCGTTTTTGTCGCGTTGCGTCTCATTTGGTGTTTTGCGTCTCGTTTTTGTCGCGTTGCGTCTCATTTGGTGTTTTGCGTCTCATTTGGTGTTTTGCGTCTCATTTGGTGTTTTACTTCTCATTTTTGTCGCGTTGCGTCTCATTTGGTGTTTTACGTCTCGTTTTTGTCGCGTTGCGTCTCATTTGGTGTTTTACGTCTCGTTTCTGTCGCGTTGCGTCTCATTTGGTGTTTTGCGTCTCGTTTTGTCGCGTTGCGTCCCATTGGTGTTTTACGTCTCGTTTTTGTCGCGTTGCGTCTCATTTGGTGTTTTACGTCTCGTTTTTGTCGCGTTGCGTCTCATTTGGTGTTTTACGTCTCGTTTTTGTCACGTTGCGTCTCATTTGGTGTTTTACATCTCGTTTTTGTCGCGTTGCGTCTCATTTGGTGTTTTACATCTCGTTTTTGTCGCTTTGCGTCTCATTTTAGTCATTCGGCGTCTCGTTTTAGTCATCCTGTGTCTCGATTTGTCGTTTTGCATCTCATTTTTGTTGTTTTGTGTCTTATTTGTGTCGTTGTGTCTCGTTTTTGTTGTTTTGTGTCTCATTTGTTGTTTTTTCTCTCATTTATTGTTTTTTGTCTCGTTTTTGTCGTTTGTCTCATTTTGTGTATCATTTTTGTCATCTTTTGTCATTTTTTGTCTTGTTTTTGTCATTTTTGTCATTTTTTTGTCTCAGTTTTGTTGTTTTGTGTCTCGTTTTAATCGTGTTTTATTTTTGTCATTTTTGTGTCGTTTTTGTCGCGTTGCATCTCATTTGGTGTTTTGTGTCTCGTCTTTGTCGTGTTGCATCTCATTTGGTGTTTTGTGTGTCATTTGGTGTTTTACATCTCGTTTTTGTCGTGTTGCGTCTCATTTGGTGTTTTGCGTCTCATTTGGTGTTTTACATCTCGTTTTGTCGCGTTGCGTCTCATTTGGTGTTTTGCGTCTCATTTGGTGTTTTGCGTCTCATTTGGTGTTTTACGTCTCGTTTTGTCGCGTTGCATCTTATTTGGTGTTTTACGTCTCGTTTTTGTCGCGTTGCGTCTCATTTGGTGTTTTACGTCTCGTTTTGTCGCGTTGCATCTCATTTGGTGTTTTACGTCTCGTTTTTGTCGCGTTGCATCTCATTTGGTGTTTTACGTCTCGTTTTGTCGCGTTGCATCTCATTTGGTGTTTTACGTCTCATTTTTGTCGCGTTGCGTCTCATTTGGTGTTTTACGTCTCGTTTTTGTCGCGTTGCGTCTCATTTGGTGTTTTACGTCTCGTTTCTGTCGCGTTGCGTCTCATTTGGTGTTTTGCGTCTCATTTGGTGTTTTACGTCTCGTTTTGTCACGTTGCATCTCATTTGGTGTTTTACGTCTTGTTTTTGTCGCGTTGCGTCTCATTTGGTGTTTTACTTCTCATTTTTGTCGCGTTGCGTCTCATTTGGTGTTTTACGTCTCGTTTTTGTCGCGTTGCGTCTCATTTGGTGTTTTACGTCTCGTTTCTGTCGCGTTGCGTCTCATTTGGTGTTTTGCGTCTCGTTTTGTCGCGTTGCGTCCCATTGGTGTTTTACGTCTCGTTTTTGTCGCGTTGCGTCTCATTTGGTGTTTTACGTCTCGTTTTTGTCGCGTTGCGTCTCATTTGGTGTTTTACGTCTCGTTTTTGTCACGTTGCGTCTCATTTGGTGTTTTACATCTCGTTTTTGTCGCGTTGCGTCTCATTTGGTGTTTTACATCTCGTTTTTGTCGCTTTGCGTCTCATTTTAGTCATTCGGCGTCTCGTTTTAGTCATCCTGTGTCTCGATTTGTCGTTTTGCATCTCATTTTTGTTGTTTTGTGTCTTATTTGTGTCGTTGTGTCTCGTTTTTGTTGTTTTGTGTCTCATTTGTTGTTTTTTCTCTCATTTATTGTTTTTTGTCTCGTTTTTGTCGTTTGTCTCATTTTGTGTATCATTTTTGTCATCTTTTGTCATTTTTTGTCTTGTTTTTGTCATTTTTGTCATTTTTTTGTCTCAGTTTTGTTGTTTTGTGTCTCGTTTTAATCGTGTTTTATTTTTGTCATTTTTGTGTCGTTTTTGTCGCGTTGCATCTCATTTGGTGTTTTGTGTCTCGTCTTTGTCGTGTTGCATCTCATTTGGTGTTTTGTGTGTCATTTGGTGTTTTACATCTCGTTTTTGTCGTGTTGCGTCTCATTTGGTGTTTTGCGTCTCATTTGGTGTTTTACATCTCGTTTTGTCGCGTTGCGTCTCATTTGGTGTTTTGCGTCTCATTTGGTGTTTTGCGTCTCATTTGGTGTTTTACGTCTCGTTTTGTCGCGTTGCATCTTATTTGGTGTTTTACGTCTCGTTTTTGTCGCGTTGCGTCTCATTTGGTGTTTTACGTCTCGTTTTGTCGCGTTGCATCTCATTTGGTGTTTTACGTCTCGTTTTTGTCGCGTTGCATCTCATTTGGTGTTTTACGTCTCGTTTTGTCGCGTTGCATCTCATTTGGTGTTTTACGTCTCATTTTTGTCGCGTTGCGTCTCATTTGGTGTTTTACGTCTCGTTTTTGTCGCGTTGCGTCTCATTTGGTGTTTTACGTCTCGTTTCTGTCGCGTTGCGTCTCATTTGGTGTTTTGCGTCTCATTTGGTGTTTTACGTCTCGTTTTGTCACGTTGCATCTCATTTGGTGTTTTACGTCTTGTTTTTGTCGCGTTGCGTCTCATTTGGTGTTTTGCGTCTCGTTTTTGTCGCGTTGCGTGTCATTTGGTGTTTTACGTCTCGTTTTTGTCGCGTTGCGTCTCATTTGGTGTTTTAGGTCTCGTTTTTGTCGCGTTGAGTCTCATTTGGTGTTTTACGTCTCATTTTTGTCGCGTTGCGTCTCATTTGGTGTTTTACGTCTCGTTTTTGTCGCGTTGCGTCTCATTTGGTGTTTTGCATCTCATTTGGTGTTTTACGTCTCGTTTTGTCGCGTTGCATCTCATTTGGTGTTTTACGTCTTGTTTTTGTCGCGTTGCGTCTCATTTGGTGTTTTGCGTCTCGTTTTTGTCGCGTTGCGTGTCATTTGGTGTTTTACGTCTCGTTTTTGTCGCGTTGCGTCTCATTTGGTGTTTTAGGTCTCGTTTTTGTCACGTTGCGTCTCATTTGGTGTTTTACGTCTTGTTTTTGTCGCGTTGCGTGTCATTTGGTGTTTTGCGTGTCATTTGGTGTTTTACGTCTTGTTTTTGTCGCGTTGCGTCTCATTTGGTGTTTTGCGTCTCGTTTTTGTCGCGTTGCGTCTCATTTGGTGTTTTGCGTCTCGTTTTTGTCGCGTTGCGTCTCATTTGGTGTTTTGCGTCTCATTTGGTGTTTTGCGTCTCATTTGGTGTTTTACTTCTCATTTTTGTCGCGTTGCGTCTCATTTGGTGTTTTGCGTCTCATTCGGTGTTTTGCGTCCCATTGGTGTTTTACGTCTCGTTTTTGTCGCGTTGCGTCCCATTGGTGTTTTACGTCTCGTTTTTGTCGCGTTGCGTCTCATTTGGTGTTTTACGTCTCGTTTTTGTCGCGTTGCGTCTCATTTGGTGTTTTACGTCTCGTTTTTGTCGCGTTGCGTCTCATTTGGTGTTTTACATCTCGTTTTTGTCGCGTTGCGTCTCATTTGGTGTTTTAGGTCTCATTTGGTGTTTTAGGTCTCGTTTTTGTCGCGTTGCGTCTCATTTGGTGTTTTGCGTCTCGTTTTTGTGGCGTTGCGTCTCATTTGGTGTTTTGCGTCTCATTTGGTGTTTTACTTCTCATTTTTGTCGCGTTGCGTCTCATTTGGTGTTTTGCGTCTCATTCGGTGTTTTGCGTCCCATTGGTGTTTTACGTCTCGTTTTTGTCGCGTTGCGTCTCATTTGGTGTTTTACATCTCGTTTTTGTCGCGTTGCGTCTCATTTGGTGTTTTACATCTCGTTTTTGTCGCGTTGCGTCTCATTTGGTGTTTTACGTCTCATTTGGTGTTTTAGGTCTCGTTTTTGTCGCGTTGCGTCTCATTTGGTGTTTTACGTCTCATTTGGTGTTTTAGGTCTCGTTTTTGTCGCGTTGCGTCTCATTTGGTGTTTTAGGTCTCATTTGGTGTTTTACATCTCGTTTTTGTCGTGTTGCGTCTCCAATCAGCAGTGGTCTGAGGGTGTCTGTTCTTGTGACTCACCTGAACCTCACCTGTCTGCACACCTGCTGAACCAGGTGATAAATAAACTGGTATTTAAATGGACACTGGTCTTCTTTAATGGATTCACTGATCTGCGGTCAGTAAGTGCCTGTCTCCTCTCACCTCTTCTTGCTGACGTCGTCCTCCAGGGTCTGGACCTCCTGCTGCAGGACCTTCAGCCTCTCCTGCTGAGCTCCGTTCTCTGATCGGACCTCCTCCAGCTGAGTTCTGCAGCCACAAACCGACCGTCAGAGAAACAGGAGCTCCAAGTCATCAAATCAACGTTTAAATCAGAGAAAAGACAGGAAGCAGGAAGTCAGATGGACTCATGCATTTAGATGATGTCATTCGGTTAGCGGTGAGGGGGTTAGCGCCGTGCAGCGGTGCATTCTGGGAGTTTCATTCAGAGCACCTTGATTAGGCAGACGGAGGTTAGTCATCGTCCAGACCCGGTTCTGGATCTCAGAGTCCGTCTCATGCTCCACAAACCTGAGTGGACCAGACGGGTCCGAAGCCTCCTCCAGAGCCAGAACCAGCTGCTCCAGCTCCATCAGTTGCTGCGTCAGCCGCCGCTTCTCCTCCTCGAAGTCCTCCTGCTGCTTCTGGGAGTCCTGCCGGGCCTCCTGCTGCTTCTGGGAGTCCTGCCGGGCCTCCTGCTGCTTCTGGGAGTCCTGCTGGGCCCGCTGCAGCTGGAGAACCTCCTTCTTGACCCGGTCCAGTTCTGCCTCCAGCTGAGCATTCAGCTGCTGGACTTCGCTGCGACTCTCTCCAGTCCTTTTCTGCTGCTCTGTTGCCTCGCTTGTTCTTGAGTTGAGCTGGGTCCGGAGGTCCAGAACCAGGTCTGCGGTGTCGTTGAGCTGCTGGCTGAGCTCCCTCAGGTGGTCTCGGAGCGTGGAGATCTCCTCCTCCATCTCCACGATCTGGGTGGAGAGCTGGTCGGCCAGTCGGATGTAGCTCCGGTTCTCCTGGCTCAGCCGGCAGACCTCCTCCTTCTCCTCGTCCAGACCGGACTGGAGCTGTGAGATTCTGGTCCGTTCCAGCCTCAGAGCCTCCTGCAGAGCCTCCTCGCTGCTCCTCCTCCCGTCCAGCTGCAGCTGCAGGTCGTCCACAGCCATGGCCTGGTCCTTCAGGTCCTGGATAAGCCTGGCCCGGTCCGTTCTCAGGGAGTCCAGCTCGGCAGACAGCCTGGAAACGGACTGGGTTCTGGTCCTCAGCACCTCCTGCAGGTTCTCCAGCTCCTGCTCCCTGAGGCTCCTGCAGGTTTCGGATTCGACCTGAAGTTCTGTGAGCCGCTCCTCTACAGAACTCTTCTCTGCAGCCAGACGTCGGTTCAGAACCTCGTGGGACTCCAGGAAGCCGATGCTCTCCTGCAGCTGAGTGCAGACCTCCTCCAGCCGGGCCTCCAGCTCGCTGCTCCGCCCCCAACACGCCTCCAGCTCCGACCGGCCCGCCTCCTCTGCCCTGGACCGCTGCTCTTCCAGATGTTGGACCTCCTCCTGGTGCTGCTTCTCCAGATGTTGGACCTTCTCCTGGTGCTGCTTCTCCAGATGTTGGACCTCCTCCTGATGCTGCTCCTCCAGATGTTGGACCTCCTCCTGATGCTGCTCCTCCAGATGTTGGACCTCCTCCTGGTGCTGCTCCTCCAGATGTTGGACCTCCTCCTGATGCTGCTTCTCCAGATGTTGGACCTCCTCCTGATGCTGCTTCTCCAGATGTTGGACCTTCTCCTGGTGCTGCTCCAGATGTTGGACCTCCTCCTGGTGCTGCTTCTCCAGATGTTGGACCTTCTCCTGGTGCTGCTCCTCCAGATGTTGGACCTCCTCCTGATGCTGCTCCTCCAGATGTTGGACCTCCTCCTGATGCTGCTCCTCCAGATGTTGGACCTCCTCCTGATGCTGCTTCTCCAGATGTTGGACCTCCTCCTGGTGCTGCTCCTCCAGATGTCGGACCTTCTCCTGGTGCTGCTCCTCTGATTGGATGACCTGCTGCTCCCAGAATCCTCTCTGGCGGTGCAGCTGGTGCAGCAGGCGGTGCTGTGACTCGGTGTGCTGCAGCTTCATCTGAGCGAGCTGCTGCTGCGACTCGTCCCTGCTCACATCACAGCATCACGTTCTACTGCTCTCTGTTCTACACAGTGGTCTTATTCAGCCTGAAACATTTAATTTAACTAATTTAACTCTAGTAGAACTAGAGCAGAAACTAGAGCCTCCCAGTGGGGTCCACTAAACATCTGGTCTGACTTTAAGGTGAAGAACTAGACCCTCTGGACTCACCGGACCAGCAGCAGCTCCTGGTCCATCTTCAGCTTCAGCTCGGCCTCCAGCTGCTCCTTCTCGGCACTCAGCCTCTGGACCAGGTTCCCGATCTCTCTGGCAAAATTCTGCTCCAGCTCGGCCCGCTCCCACTGCATCCTGGGAAAGAAACCGGCAGAGTTCAGAACGCTGCTGGAAAAGTCTGAGAGGAACAGTTAGAGCTGCTATTCTGTGAGAAATCCAGTTCAAATGGACCAAAACCAGACATAAAATGACAAAAATAAGACACAAAAACGACAAAAAACGGACGGAAAATGACAAAAACGAGACAAAACAACAAAAATAAGATGCGTAATAAAAGTCAGAATATACTTGTATTCCATAAAAGTCAGGATATATGGAATAAAAACATAAAATGTTTGTTCTTCTTATGTTGATTGGTGTTTTTAAACTAAAAATCTAACCTCTACCAGCTGCTAATACCTCTGTAGTTTGTTTTAAATCTATTTTAACCCTGATGTGTTTCTTCCTCACCTCCGCTGCTGCTCGCTGCTCCATCCTCCTCCTCCATGCTGGATCTGAGTCTGCAGGTTGTCCAGAGCCTCCTTCAGCTGCTTCACCTGCTGCTCGGTCTCAGACTTCTGCTCTTCCAGCTCACTGATCTCCAGCTGACCAAAGACAAGAGGAACAACTCCAGATCTCATCAGCTCAAACCTTTTACTGACGTATGTCTCATTTTATAAACTCCACAGGATGTTCAAGAGGTCTGAGAGAACTGGAATGGAATTAAAGTCAGGATATGTGGAATAAAAGTCAGTCTATATAAAACTAAAGTCAGAATATAAAAATAAAAGTCAGAATATAAGGAATAAAAGTCAGGATATGTGGAATAATAGTCAGGATATATAAAACTAAAGTCAGAATATAAGAAATAAAAGTCAGAATATAAGGAATAAAAGTCAGAATATAAGGAATAAAAGTCAGAATATAAGGAATAAAAGTCAGAATATGTGGAATAATAGTCAGGATATATAAAACTAAAGTCAGAATATAAGAAATAAAAGTCAGAATATAAGGAATAAAAGTCAGGATATATAAAACTAAAGTAAGAACATAAGAAATAAAAGTAAGAATATAAGAAATAAAAGTCAGGATATGTGGAATAATAGTCAGGATATATAAAACTAAAGTAAGAACATAAGAAATAAAAGTAAGAATATAAGAAATAAAAGTCAGGATATGTGGAATAATAGTCAGGATATATAAAACTAAAGTCAGAATATAAGAAATAAAAGTAAGAATATAAGGAATAAAAGTCAGAATATAAGGAATAAAAGTCAGGATATATAAAACTAAAGTAAGAACATAAGAAATAAAAGTAAGAATATAAGAAATAAAAGTCAGGATATGTGGAATAATAGTCAGGATATATAAAACTAAAGTCAGAACATAATAAAAGTAAGAATATAAGGAATAAAAGTCAGGATATGTGGAATAATAGTCAGGATATATAAAACTAAAGTCAGAACATAATAAAAGTAAGAATATAAGGAATAAAAGTCAGGATATGTGGAATAATAGTCAGGATATGTGGAATAATAGTCAGGATATATAAAACTAAAGTCAGAACATAAGGAATGAAAGTCAGAATATAAGGAATAAAAATCAGAATACAAGTAATAAAAGCCAGGATATGTGGAATGAATGTTAGGATATAATACTTGAAATGGACTTTTCTTCCATATATCCTAACTTGTATTCCATATAAATCAGAATATGTGGAATAAAAGTCAGGATATGTAGAATAAAAGCAGGATATGTGGAATAAACCTTGAATTGATATTAAAAGTTCACAGTCAGACAATTGACATGGAGATCCTCCTAAACTTTTCCAACATTCAGACTTTTATTCTGAAAGTCTGAACAAACCTTGAAGGCCTGAGAAATGTCTTTACGCTCCACCTCCATACTCTGCCTCATCAGGTCCAGGCTGCGCTTGTAGTAGTTCACCTGAGGAGGATGGCACAGGTGTTCAAACAGGTAGGTCAGATAAACAGGTAGGTCAATAAACAGGTAGGTCAGTAAACAGGTAGATTAGATAAACAGGTAGGTCATGAAACAGGTAGGATAATAAACAGGTAGGTCATGAAACAGGTAGGTTAGATAAACGGGTAGGTTAGATAAACAGGTAAATAAATAGGTAGGTCAATAAACAGGTAGGTCAATAAACAGGTAGGTTAATACATAGGTAGGTTAAAAACAGGTAAATGAAAAGGTAGGTTAATAAACAGGTAGGTCAATAAACTGGCTAATAAACAGGTAGGTTAATACATAGGTAGGTTAATAAACAGGTAGGTCAATAAACCGGCTAATAAACAGGTAGGTCAATAAACAGGTAGGTTAATACATAGGTAGGTTAAAAAACAGGTAAATGAAAAGGTAGGTTAATAAACAGGTAGGTCAATAAACCGGCTAATAAACAGGTAGGTCAATAAACAGGTAGGTCAATAAACCGGCTAATAAACAGGTAGGTCAATAAACAGGTAGGTTAATAAATAGGTAGGTTAATAAACAGGTAAATGAACAGGTAGGTTAATAAACAGGTAGGTAAATAAACAGGTATGTTAATAAACAGGTAGGTCAATAAATAGGTAAATAAACAGGTCGGTCAATAAACAGGTAAATGAACAGGTAGGTTGAACACCTGTCCCCCTGCTTACCTGCGTCTCCAGCTGGATGTTGAGCTGCTGCATCTCCTGCTCGTGTTTCTGCTTCAGCTGCTCCAGAGCCAGTTCAGTCTGGATGCTGACAGCTGAACCCGAGACATCGTCCAATGAGCAGAGAGCTGGGGAGGGAGCGGGACAAAGAGGGTTCAATACGTCTGACTGACAGCCGGATCGACCAATCAGAGCTCTCCGGGTTCCAGATTCTGATCAGATCTGCTTCATTCTTTCTAAACATGGTCCTGTTGTGTCTCATTTTTCTTGTTTTACATCCTGTTTTCTGTTGTTCTTTTCTCTATGGTTTTGTTTTTTCTAAGTTTGCGTCTCGATTTTCGTATTTTATGACTAATTTTTCTACTTTTTGTTTCATTTCAGCCGTTTAGCGTCTCATTTTTCTGACTATGTTTTTCTCCCGTGGCTGATATCTCCTCCTCCCTGATAGAGCGCTCTAGTAGCAGCTTCTTCTTCTCTGGTTGAATTAACTGACGGTTTGTTGATCCTCCAGGTGAGTTATAGGTAAATCAGCTGATCCTCACCTGTCTTATCGGCCGGCTGCAGCTTCTTCCTGGTCGAAGGACTCGAGCTTCGCTTCATGTTCGAGTCGTCTGAGCAGGTAGAGAGTCGAGAAACAGACTATCAGTGAAACCACCGACTAACCAGATGGACAAACCTGTGGTGGGCGTGGCCTGCTGTCTACCTGCAGAGTGTGTGTGTGTGTGTGTGTGTGAGGTGGGCGTGGCCTGCTGCCTACCTGCACAGGTTGGACCTGAAAGTCCAGTTAACATCTCAGCAGAAACTGATCTAAACACAGCTTTTCTTCTTCAGTCACATCAGATCTGATCAATACTGACTGATGAAGAAATTGATCAATTGTAGATGTGACTGACCAGTTACAGATGTGATTGATCAGCTACAAATGTGATTGATCAGCTACAAATGTGATTGATCAGCTACAAATGTGATTGATCAGTTACAGATGTGATTATATATGGAGTATGTTTAATGTCAGAGCCGTACATCATCAGAGTAAACTATGAGTCAGTTTTCAATGTTTGCTTATACTTTGTCTGTGTCACATATCCTGTCATACATGTATCCAAATGTGTGTTGTGTTTTCCTTGCTTTCCCACCCCTCCCTCTTCTCCCATCCCTCCCCCTTGCCCTCCTCTGTCCTTCTCAACCCGCCCGGCCAGCAGGCAGATGGGTCCCCCCTATATAGAGCCGGGTTCTGCTCGAGGTTTCTTCCCTGTTAAAAGGGTGTTTTCCTGCCACTGTCGCCTTTGGGCTTGCTCTGGGGGTCAGGCATATGGGTTCTGTAAAGCGTCTTGAGACGATTTGACTGTAATTGACGCTATATAAATAAAATTGAATTGAATTGATCAGTTACAGATGTGACTGATCAGTTACAGATGTGACTGATCAGTTACAGATGTGATTGATCAGCTACAAATGTGACTGATCAGCTACAAATGTGACTGATCAGCTACAAATGTGACTGATCAGTTACAGATGTGACTGATCAGTTACAGATGTGATTGATCAGTTACAGATGTGATTGATCAGCTACAAATGTGACTGATCAGTTACAGATGTGATTGATCAGTTACAGATGTGATTGATCAGTTACAAATGTGATTGATCAGTTAGATGTGATTGATCAGTTACAGATGTGATTGATCAGTTACAGATGTGATTGATCAGTCATAGATGTGATTGATCAGTTACAGATGTGATTGATCAGTTACAGATGTGATTGATCAGTTACAGATGTGATTGATCAGTTACAAATGTGATTGATCAGTTAGATGTGATTGATCAGTTACAGATGTGATTGATCAGTTACAGATGTGATTGATCAGTTACAGATGTGATTGATCAGTTACAGATGTGATTGATCAGTTACAAATGTGATTGATCAGTTAGATGTGATTGATCAGTTAGATGTGATTGATCAGTTACAGATGTGATTGATCAGTTACAGATGTGATTGATCAGTCATAGATGTGATTGATCAGTTACAGATGTGATTGATCAGTTACAGATGTGATTGATCAGTTACAGATGTGACTGATCAGTCATAGATGTGATTGATCAGCTACAGATGTGATTGATCAGCTACAGATGTGATTGATCAGCTACAGATGTGATTGATCAGCTACAGATGTGATTGATCAGCTACAGACATAACCCTGGTGAGGGTGGTGTAGTAGTCGTCTAGATGTTGTGTTACCAGACTCAGAGTGTTGCTGTCTCCAGCTCAGGGTTGTGTTGCCGTCGTCTCCTGCAGATCTTCGGTTCCTCCTCTGGCTGTTCAGCAGCTCCACCTCTGAGCTCAGCTCATCATTCCTGTCCTGCAGCTCCTGAACGCAACACACACACACACACACTGTTACTACACACACAGCTGAGATTTAACAGCTAAATTCAGCTTCAGTTGGCCATGTTGGACAGAGTGGTGACATCACAGCAGAGCAACGCAGAGACAGAAGAAGAAAGAGGAGGAAAAGAAGAAGCGCTAACAGTCAGTAACACGATGTTTAATTATAAAGAACACAACATACTAGTGTCATGTATGTTCAGGGTTCCACACATTTTTCAGGTTGCAGCAGGTTAGCTTCCTGAGTTAGCCTCATTCTAGCGCCGTACCTGAACAGGTGTCTTTGTTTTGTCCACCACAGTAACATACATGAGGGAGGCAGAATATTAGGAACACTGTTGTGTGTCTTTGAGATCAGTGTTTTGTGTCTTTGTCTAGCTGTGGTCCATTTGTGTCTCTCTGTGGACGTTTTGTCTCTTTGTGGTCGTTATGTGTTGCTTTGTGATCGTTATGTGTCTCTTTTGGTCGTTTTGTGGGTCTCTTTGTGGTCGTTTTGTGTCTCTGTGGTCATTTTGTCTCTGTGGGCATTTTGTGTCTCTATGGTTGTTGTGTCTCTTTGTGGTCGTTATGCGTCTCTTTTGGTCGTTTTGTGTCTCTGTGGTCATTTTGTCTCTGTGGGCATTTTGTGTCTCTATGGTTGTTGTGTCTCTTTGTGGTCGTTATGCGTCTCTTTTGGTCGTTTTGTGTCTCTCTGTGGTCGTTTTGTATCTCTCTGTGGTCGTTTTGTGTCTCTTTTGGACGTTTTGTGTCTCTTTTGGACGTTTTGTGTCTCTCTGTGGTTGTTTTGTGTGTGTGTTGTGTACGTGTAGTGACACACAGCAGCAGAGGGTTTAGAACCCGTCAGGTGATCACAGCTGCAGGTATCAGCTGCTCTCACCTTGATCTTCTGTCCAAGCAGTGTGAGGCGTTCAGGTGCACAAACATAAACGGACATTAAAACCTGCCTCACACACCTGGTTCTGCTGATCATTAAAACCTGCCACACACACACCTGGTTCTGCTGATCATTAAAACCTGCCACACACACACCTGGTTCTGCTGATCATTAAAACCTGCCACACACACACCTGGTTCTGCTGATCATTAAAACCTGCCACACACACACCTGGTTCTGCTGATCATTAAAACCTGCCACACACACACCTGGTTCTGCTGATCATTAAAACCTGCCACACACACACCTGGTTCTGCTGATCATTAAAACCTGCCACACACACACCTGGTTCTGCTGCACACCATTACAGATACACAGAAAGGTAAAAGCCTTCAGTGGTTTTTATCAGTTTAAATTTGACTAAATAAATGAGCGATACTGTTAAATAGAAACTAAAACGGTCTTTCTCAGCAGACTTATTCAGATGAACATTAGAGACGATGTCGTCCTGACAGTGAACATGTGTGTTTCATGTATGTGCGTTCTGACACGCAGACAGCTGATCTCTTACCCTGCACTGCAGCTCGTACTCTCTGACGATCTCGGAGAACCGCTCCTCGTGACTTGGACCAGCGCCACTCGGGTCCAAGCTGCCAAACTGTCAATCAAAAAAAAACAGCTGTCAATCAATCAATCAATCGACAGAAGCGGCAGCCGGTCTGAAGCGAACGCTGGTCGACAGCAGAAAAGAGAAGTCAGAGAGGAAACTGGTATTAATCATTCATCAGCTACAAGGAGGAGAAACACCAGAGATCACATAGCACACACTAAAACACACACTAAAACACACACACAGTCTCTGTGCATTCAGTGCTATTGTGTGTGTATTTAGTGCTATTTAGTGTATATTTAGTGTTATTTTGTGTGTATTAAATGTTTGAGTATCTAATGTTATTGTGTGTGTATTTAGTGCTATTTAGTGTATATTTAGTGTTATTGTGTGTATATTTAGTGTTATTTAGTGTATATTTAGTGTTATTTTGTGTGTATTGAATGTTTTTTGTGAGTATTTAGTGTTATTTTGTGTATATTTAGTGTTATTTTGTGTATATTTCGTGTTATTGTGTGTATTGAATGTTTTTTGTGAGTATTTAGTGTTATTGTGTGTATATTTAGTGTTATTGTGTGTGTATTTAGTGTTATTTAGTGAGTATTTAGTGTTATTTAGTGAGTATTTAGTGTTACTTTGTGTGTCTGCAGCCCCCTGTCGTATCACCACCTTATCACGGTGGAGGGTTTGAGTGTCTCTGATCCTGGGAGTTATATTCTTCGGGGCGCTACCCCCTGGTCGGGTCTCCCAAAGCAAACTGGTCCTGGAGGAGGGACCAGACAGAGCAACTCAGAAAACCTGATGACAGCGACAGAAAGGAAAGCCACCACCTCTCCTGGATCAAGGAAACTGGGACCTCTTCATGCAGCCAGGTCTGGGGGTGGGGGGGGAGTGGTGGGTCCAGGCGCTCTGCCCCCTGGTGGTGTCAACTATACTGACAGTCAATAGAAACTTTGAGGTAGAAATGTAGGCAGAATTCTGCTTGTAGGGGGGTTGTAATGATTCATTGTGGATTTACTGATGATCTAGTGCCCTGGTAGTGGAGATAATGATGAGTTGTCATTTTGTCATGATTCATTGCACATGGGTTGGTCACTTTGCAAAAGTTAACCAAATACACACCAAGCAATACTCAGTGAGTATCTGCACAATGTGAGAATGGGTTCTGAAGGCCTATATAAAGGCCCAAAAAAGGCCACCATTGTTAGTCCAGTGAACAGCATCATGCCGCGTCTATCACATGAACAACGTCTCCGGGCACTGGGTATGGTGGAGGCCGCTTTGAGCTACAGTGATGTATCCAGGCGTATGGGCTGTTCCCAACCCACAATCAGAAGCCTGGTCCAAAGCATGCGCCGACGGATTGCTGCCTGCATCCAAGCAAATGGAGGCCATACTCGGTATTGACTGTTGTGACTTTGTGTTTGGCAGGTGCCGTTTTCTTTTGTGAAATTCTTGAAACTTTAGATTTTTGTTTCTGTATGCCAATATGCTAAAGAAATGATTCATATGAAGAAAATCCAGTTTGGGGCTTCAAAATGAAAATTACCGGTATGTTGAAAAATATGGTCTCAAAGTTTTTAATGACTGTCAGTGTAGTTCTATGAACATGGAACATAGGTATAGTTGGGCTCACCTGCATGCACAGCAAGGGTTTCAGAACAAAAATCCTGGAGAGGGGTTGGACTCTCTCCTTTTCCACAGTTGCCCAGGGTGAGATGCACCAGGGTCGTCTCTCTGAGGGGAAAACTCAGACTGTTTGTTCTTATGCACCAAACAGCAGTTCAGAGTATTCGACCTTCTTGGAGTCTCTGGGTGGTTCCTGGAAGCGATACCACCTGGAGACTCCATAGTTCTGCTGGAGGACTTCAACGCTCACGTGGGCAACGATGGAAAACCCTGGAGGAGGAAATTGGGAGGAATGGCCTAATCTGAACCCGAGTGGTGTTTTGTTATTGGACTTCTGTTCTAGTCATAGATTGTCCAAAACAAACACCATGTTTGAGCATAAGGTTGCTCATAAGTGTACCTGGTACCAGAAGACCTTAGGCCAAAGGTTGATGATCGACTTTTTAGTCGATCATCAGACCTGCAGCCGTATGTTTTGGGCACTCGGGTGAAGAGAGGAGCAGAGCTATCAACTGATCATCACCTGGTGGTGAGTTGGATCCAATGGCGGGGAAGACTGCCGGACAGACCTGGTAAACCCAGACGTGTAGTGAGGGTGAACTGGGAACATCTGGAGGAGGACCCTGTCCGTAGGTTTTTAACTCCCACCTCCGGAAGAGTTTCTCCTGCATCCTGGGGGAGGTTGGGGACATGGAGTCTGAGCGGTCCATGTTCAAAGAATCCAATACAGAAGCAGCTGTTAGGAACTGTGGTCTGAAGGTCACTGGTGTCTGTTGTGGTAGAAACCCAAGAACCTGCTGATGGACACCGGCAGTGAGGGAAGCCGTCCAGTTGAAAAAGGAGGCCTTCTGGGCTTGGCTGTCTCGGATGTCTCCTGAAGCAACCGACAGGTACTGGTTGGCCAAAAGGGCGGCAGCTGCAGCAGTTGTGGAAGCTAAAACTCTGGTGTGGGAAGAGTTCAGGGAGTCTATGGAGAAGGACTTTTGGTTGGCCTTAAGGACGTTCTGGCAAACTGACGCCTCAGGAAGGGGAGGCAGGGATTTGCTCAGGCTGTGTACAGTTGGGGTGGAGAACTGTTGACCTGTACTGGAGATATTGTTGGGCGGTTGAAAGATCACTTTGAGGAACTCTTGAACCCGGTAAACACGTCCTCTGTGGACAACCCGGTCTCACAAGGATTCGTGAAACTGTCACGTAAATTAATCTATGGTTACGTGCGCACCAACACGATTTCTCATATTTTACGTGTTGCTCACAACGAAATTCAAACCAATGTATTTCAAGCGGAGGACTTTTCATGCCACTCAGAACGTATTTCAAACGAATATTTTTAATGTAAAAGCGTTGCGAATCCAAGCGGAGGACTTTTCATGCCACTCAGAACGTATTTCAAACGAATATTTTTAATGTAAAAGCGTTGCGAATCCAACGCTATATTTTGCATTACATCGTCCCATACATATAATGTGATGCCTTTATTTTTGCTGCAGGATTTGGGTATTTGAGATTAAAAAACGTTAGTGTTTGTTTGTTTGCAAACGGGTTTGATTTTGTTTTCATATCTGAATCTTAATCACACCTGAATAGAACGTTTAATTAATCAAATATTCCTCGTGTGTCATGTTTCTCCTCGGTCAGATTTAAGCGAGTTACGTAGGGCATTTTGAATGGGTATATTATATTTTTAATGTAAAAGCATTGCGAATCCAACGCTATATTTTGCATTACATCGTCCCATACATATAATGTGATGCCTTTATTTTTGCTGCAGGATTTGGGTATTTGAGATTAAAAAACGTTAGTGTTTGTTTGTTTGCAAACGGGTTTGATTTTGTTTTCATATCTGAATCTTAATCACACCTGAATAGAACGTTTAATTAATCAAATATTCCTCGTGTGTCATGTTTCTCCTCGGTCAGATTTAAGCGAGTTACGTAGGGCATTTTGAATGGGTATATTATATTTTTAATGTAAAAGCATTGCGAATCCAACGCTATATTTTGCATTACATCGTCCCATACATATAATGTGATGCCTTTATTTTTGCTGCAGGATTTGGGTATTTGAGATTAAAAAACGTTAGTGTTTGTTTGTTTGCAAACGAGTTTGATTTTGTTTTCATATCTGAATCTTAATCACACCTGAATAGAACGTTTAATTAATCAAATATTCCTCGTGTGTCATGTTTCTCCTCGGTCAGATTTAAGCTTTTACATTAAAAATATTCGTTTGAAATACGTTCTGAGTGGCATGAAAAGTCCTCCGCTTGAAATACATTGGTTTGAATTTCGTTGTGAGCAACACGTAAAATATGAGAAATCGTGTTGGTGCGCACGTAACCATAGATTAATTTACGTGACAGTTTCACGAATCCTTGTGAGACCGGGTTGCTGTGGAGGAGGCAGAGCCTGAAGACTCGGAGGAATCTTCATCCATATCCATGACAGAGGTCGCCGAAGTAGTTAAAAAGGTCCTCAGTGGTGCCAGGTGTGGATGAGATCCACTCTGAGATGCTGAAGGTTCTGGACATTGTTGGACTGTCTTGCCTGACATCTCTACAATGTCATATGGGAATCAGGTATGGTACCTGTGGAGTGGCAAATCGGGGTGGTGGCTCCCATTTTTATAAAGGAAGACCAGAGAGTGAGTTCCATCTCCCGGGGTATCACACTTCTCAGCCTCCCCTGGAAAGTTTACTCTAGGGAGCTGGAAGGGAGGCTCTGACTGATTGTTGAACCTCAGATCCAGGAGGAACAATGTGGATTCTGTCCTGGTTGTGGAACGGTGGATCAGATCTTTACTCTTGTGGAGCTGCTGAGGGGGTCATGGGAGTTGGACCTGCCAGTCTACATGTGTTTTGTGGATCTGGAGAAGGTCTACAACTGTGTCCTCTGAGGGGCTCTATGGGGGTACTGAGGGAGTATGGGGTACCAGGCTCTGATACGAGACATTCAGTCCCTGTAGAACCAAAGTGAGAGCTGTGTCTGCATACTAAAGTCAGACATGTTTCTGGTGGGTGTTGGACTCCTCCAGGACTGTCCATGGTCTCTGATCCTGTTTGTGGTCTTCATGGATATCAAGGATCAGCCAGGGAGAGGAGGGTGTCTGGTTTTTGCAGATGATGTAGTTCTGTTGGTTCCTCAGACCTTCAGCAGCACTGGAGCGGTTTGCAGCTGAGTATGAAGCGGTGGGGATGAGGATCAGAACCTCCAAGTCTGAGGTCATGGTTCTCTGCTTCCTCAAGTGAGGGAGTTCAAGTATCTCAGGATCTTGTTCACAAATGATTGGAAAATGGAGCAAGAGATGGACAGGAGGATTGGTGTGGTAGTAGTAATGCAGGAACCAACCATCCATCTACGTTCCAACCCTCACCTATGGTCATGAGCTCTGGGTAGTGACCCAAAGAATGAGATCATGGAAGCGTCTGAAATGAGCTTCCTCTGTAGGGTGTCTGGGCTCAGCCTTAGAGATAGGAGGAGAAGATCAGACATCTGGAGGGAGCTCAGAGTAGAGCTGCTGAACCTTCACCTCTGAAGGAACCAGTGGAGGTGGTTTGGACATCTGATTCTGATCCTCCAGAGAGACTTCCTTTGGAGGTTTTCTGATCACATCCTCCTGGGAGGAGACCCCGGGGTAGAACCAGAACATGGAGGGATTATATATCTCATCCGGCCTGGGAACACCTCGGGATCCTCCAGGAAGAGCTGGAAAGTGTTGCTGGGAGGAGGAACATCTGGAATGACCTGCTTCATCTGCTGCCTCCATGACCCGACCCCGGATAAGAGGAAGGAGATGGACGGATGGATGGATGATGGATGGATGGATGATTGATAATGGATAGATGATGGATGGATGATGGATAAATGAATGGATGGATGGATGGATGATGGATAAATGAATGGATGGATGGATGGATGATGGATGGATGATGGATAAATGGATGGAGTGTGTGTGTTGTCACCATGTCTCATTGTATTTAGTGTTTTGTGTGCATTTGATGTTGTTTAGTGTGTATGTCGTGTTATTGTGCATTTTTAGTGTTACTGTGTGTTGTGTAGTGTTATTGTGTTACTGTGTGTTGTGTTACTGTGTGTTGTGTAGTGTTATTGTGTCACTGTGTATTGTGTTGTTGTGTTACTGTTTTTTGTGTTGTCACCTTGTCGTGCAGCAGCTGGTCAAGGTCTCTCTGCAGTTTGCTGACTGAGCTCTGAGCTTTGTTCAGCTGCAGCTTCACAGAGTTCAGTTCTTGGTCCAGACGGAGGTTCTCCTGCAGACACCGTCCAGAATCAAGGTTCTGTTGGTTCCATTTCCTGTAAACAGCCTCTGTAGCAGGAGGTAAATCAGTCTCACCTGTCTGCCGCCGTTCAGCTCCTCTTGAAGCTCCGCCTCCTGAGCTCGCAGCAGCTGCAGCTCTTCCTGCATCGCGCTGCGTTCTCGGTCTGCCTGCTGCAGCAGCGCCTCGCTCTCCTGCTCTGATTGGCTGCGCAGCACCGTCAGCCTATCACGGAAGTCTTGCTCCAGGTCTCTGCCAATCACAGAGCAGCTCATCAGACTGAGCAGGTTACACAGTTTTCAGAGCTTCATCAGGACAAGGGTTTATTTAAACTAGTAACCGATTAGTCCTGGTTGTAGTCCTACCTGATCCTGGTCAAACAGTCCTACCTGATCCTGGTTAAAGAGACCTACCTGATCCTGGTTAAACAGTCCTACCTGATCCTGGTTAAACAGTCCTACCTGATCCTGGTCAAACAGTCCTACCTGATCCTGGTCAAACAGTCCTACCTGATCCTGGTTAAACAGTCCTACCTGATCCTAGTTAAACAGTCCTACCTGATCCTGGCTGTAGACCTACCTGATCCTGGTTAAACAGTCCTACCTGATCCTAGTTAAACAGTCCTACCTGATCCTGGTCAAACAGTCCTACCTGGTCCTGGTCAAACAGTCCTACCTGGTCCTGGTCAAACAGTCCTATCTGATCCTAGTTAAACAGTCCTACCTGATCCTGGTCAAACAGTCCTACCTGATCCTGGTTAAACAGTCCTACCTGATCCTGGTCAAACAGTCCTACCTGATCCTGGTTAAACAGTCCTACCTGATCCTGGTCAAACAGTCCTACCTGATCCTGGTTAAACAGTCCTACCTGATCCTGGCTGTAGACCTACCTGATCCTGGTTAAACAGTCCTACCTGATCCTAGTTAAACAGTCCTCCCTGATCCTAGTTAAACAGTCCTACCTGATCCTAGTTAAACAGTCCTACCTGATCCTGGTTAAACAGTCCTACCTGATCCTAGTTAAACAGTCCTACCTGATCCTGGTTAAACAGTCCTACCTGATCCTAGTTAAACAGTCCTACCTGATCCTGGTCAAACAGTCCTACCTGATCCTGGTTAAACAGTCCTACCTGATCCTGGTCAAACAGTCCTACCTGATCCTGGTCAAACAGTCCTACCTGAGCCTAGTTAAACAGTCCTACCTGATCCTGGTCAAACAGTCCTACCTGATCCTAGTTAAACAGTCCTACCTGATCCTAGTTAAACAGTCCTACCTGATCCTGGCTGTAGACCTACCTGATCCTAGTTAAACAGTCCTACCTGATCCTGGTTAAACAGTCCTACCTGATCCTGGTTAAACAGTCCTACCTGATCCTAGTTAAACAGTCCTACCTGATCCTAGTTAAACAGTCCTACCTGATCCTGGTTAAACAGTCCTACCTGATCCTGGTTAAACAGTCCTACCTGATCCTGGTTAAACAGTCCTACCTGATCCTGGTTAAACAGTCCTACCTGATCCTAGTTAAACAGTCCTACCTGATCCTGGTTAAACAGTCCTACCTGATCCTGGTTAAACAGTCCTACCTGATCCTGGTCAAACAGTCCTACCTGATCCTGGTCAAACAGTCCTACCTGATCCTGGTCAAACAGTCCTACCTGAGCCTGGCTGTAGACCTACCTGATCCTGGTTAAACAGTCCTACCTGATCCTAGTTAAACAGTCCTACCTGATCCTGGCTGTAGACCTACCTGATCCTGGTTAAACAGTCCTACCTGATCCTAGTTAAACAGTCCTACCTGATCCTAGTTAAACAGTCCTACCTGATCCTGGCTGTAGACCTACCTGATCCTAGTTAAACAGTCCTACCTGATCCTGGTTAAACAGTCCTACCTGATCCTGGTTAAACAGTCCTACCTGATCCTAGTTAAACAGTCCTACCTGATCCTAGTTAAACAGTCCTACCTGATCCTGGTTAAACAGTCCTACCTGATCCTGGTTAAACAGTCCTACCTGATCCTGGTTAAACAGTCCTACCTGATCCTAGTTAAACAGTCCTACCTGATCCTAGTTAAACAGTCCTACCTGATCCTAGTTAAACAGTCCTACCTGATCCTGGTCAAACAGTCCTACCTGATCCTGGTTAAACAGTCCTACCTGATCCTGGTCAAACAGTCCTACCTGATCCTGGTTAAACAGTCCTACCTGATCCTGGTCAAACAGTCCTACCTGATCCTGGTTAAACAGTCCTACCTGATCCTGGCTGTAGACCTACCTGATCCTGGTTAAACAGTCCTACCTGATCCTAGTTAAACAGTCCTCCCTGATCCTAGTTAAACAGTCCTACCTGATCCTAGTTAAACAGTCCTACCTGATCCTGGTTAAACAGTCCTACCTGATCCTAGTTAAACAGTCCTACCTGATCCTGGTTAAACAGTCCTACCTGATCCTAGTTAAACAGTCCTACCTGATCCTGGTCAAACAGTCCTACCTGATCCTGGTTAAACAGTCCTACCTGATCCTGGTCAAACAGTCCTACCTGATCCTGGTCAAACAGTCCTACCTGAGCCTAGTTAAACAGTCCTACCTGATCCTGGTCAAACAGTCCTACCTGATCCTAGTTAAACAGTCCTACCTGATCCTAGTTAAACAGTCCTACCTGATCCTGGCTGTAGACCTACCTGATCCTAGTTAAACAGTCCTACCTGATCCTGGTTAAACAGTCCTACCTGATCCTGGTTAAACAGTCCTACCTGATCCTAGTTAAACAGTCCTACCTGATCCTAGTTAAACAGTCCTACCTGATCCTGGTTAAACAGTCCTACCTGATCCTGGTTAAACAGTCCTACCTGATCCTGGTTAAACAGTCCTACCTGATCCTAGTTAAACAGTCCTACCTGATCCTAGTTAAACAGTCCTACCTGATCCTGGTTAAACAGTCCTACCTGATCCTGGTTAAACAGTCCTACCTGATCCTGGTCAAACAGTCCTACCTGATCCTGGTCAAACAGTCCTACCTGAGCCTGGCTGTAGACCTACCTGATCCTGGTTAAACAGTCCTACCTGATCCTAGTTAAACAGTCCTACCTGATCCTGGCTGTAGACCTACCTGATCCTGGTTAAACAGTCCTACCTGATCCTAGTTAAACAGTCCTACCTGATCCTAGTTAAACAGTCCTACCTGATCCTGGCTGTAGACCTACCTGATCCTGGTTAAACAGTCCTACCTGATCCTAGTTAAACAGTCCTACCTGATCCTGGTTAAACAGTCCTACCTGATCCTAGTTAAACAGTCCTACCTGATCCTGGTTAAACAGTCCTACCTGATCCTGGTTAAACAGTCCTCCCTGATCCTAGTTAAACAGTCCTACCTGATCCTAGTTAAACAGTCCTACCTGATCCTGGTTAAACAGTCCTACCTGATCCTGGTTAAACAGTCCTACCTGATCCTAGTTAAACAGTCCTACCTGATCCTGGTTAAACAGTCCTACCTGATCCTAGTTAAACAGTCCTACCTGATCCTGGTTGTAGTCCTACCTGATCCTGGTTGTAGTCCTACCTGATCCTGGTCTGGTTGAGCGTCTCCATGCTGGCGTGTCGGTCATCCACCTCCCGGACCAGCTGCAGGTTCCTCTGGTCGGCCATCTCCAGGTCGGCCTTCACCTTGTCCCGCTCCCTGCAGGCCTGATCTGCTGCCTCCCTGTACCAAACAAATCAGAGGTTTTAAACATTCACCCAGTGTCTGACGGATCATTTCTTTCATCCTGAACCTCCAAAACCTCCCATCAAGCAATAAGTCCAGTTATTCAAACGAGGCCCATAATGGAAGAAACTGTCCAACCTTCATCAGCTTTGCTCCAGTTTGTTTGTGTAGAATGTCATTATGCTGCCACCCAGCAGGGGGAGCCGTTTACGACAGCTTAACAGATGACTGTAAATGTAACGGGTCTGAAATGACTCAAAATGTCTCTGAAGTCACTGAAAAGTTTTCTAAAATTAGGCAGACCTCTAGAAAGACTCAAAACTGGTACCAACTTGTACAAGGGGATCAAAAACTTGCTTTAAATGACCCAGTTTGATCAAAAATGATCAAAAATAAAAATAGAACACAACATTCTATTCCAAAATGATTTGAAAAAACACTCAAATTTACAACAAATACTTCCAAAGACTCAATATTTTTGCAAACTTGTACAAAATGAAAAGAAACTGCAAAAATGACTTCATAATTACGAATAATTATTAACCATCTTCCAAAATGGAAAAACCTGTTCAAAATGACTCAATATTTGTCCAATCTGACCGAAAATCACATAAACTTGTAGAAAATTACATACATTCATCCAAAACAACTAAACAAAAGATTAAAATCTGCCTAAAATTGCTGAAAAAATTTCCCGAAATGATTGAAATGTGTCTTAAAGTGTTTGAAAAAGACTAATTAAATTAGGTTTAAGAACATCGTTTGGAGTGTTCTGGTCTTCACAGCCAAACCTGCAGAAGGTTTTAAAAGGATAAAATCTTCTAGTTTCACAGTTAAATATGGAGCTTTAACCCTGCAGGTGGGTGGGATAAAAAATGATTAAAAACCAGACTTCAAGACATTTTATAAATCAAATAGAACACACCGACACCACGTCAGCAGCTGATAAACAGGAACACATGATTTATGTGAAACTCCTTCATGTCTGTGGGATTTTTCTGCATTTAAATAATTAAAATATTATTTTATTAACTAAATTTAGGGACCTGTGGAAAATACAATAGCAGCAGATTTAATTTTCTGCTTTTAAATAGTTAAAAATAAGACATCTGATGAGTTTTTTGGTGAAACTCCTGCAAGATAATGAAGGTTTTCTAACTTTAAATGATTAAAAATAAGAATGTATTAGTTTTTTTAGACACTCCTGCAGGTGTATGAGATTTTTCTGGATTTAAATAATTAAAAATAGGATTTTATTAACTAAATTTAGGGATGTGTGGACACTACAACAGCAACAGATTTAATTTTCTACCTTTAAATTATTAAAAATAAGATTTATGAATTAAACTTAGAGATATGTGGACATAACAGAAGCAGATTTAATTTTATGCTTTTAAATGATTAAATATAAAATATTTAGTTTTTTGTAAACTCACTGCTGGTTTATGACATTTTTCTGCATTTAAATAATTAAACTTAAGATATTATGAACTAAATTTAGCTACCTGAGGACGCTACATTAGCAGCAGATTGACCGTTTTACCTTTAAATTATTAAAAATATGATTTTAATAGTTTTTTGGTGAAACTCCTGCAGGTCGATGAGATTTTTCCCCCTTCAGATGATTAAAACCAGTCATGAGTTGTTTTGCTGAAACTCACTGCAGGTGCTGGATCTCGTTCTTGTAGGAGATGAGCGCCACCTGGTGGATGCTGTTGCCGCTGACCAGCAGCTCATTATCCAGAGCCAGAGTCAGATCTGTGAGACTGAGACGCTCCTCCAGAGGGAAGTCCAGCGTCTGCAGGGACACCAACAGCACAGATTCCATCAGCGTTATTAAACTACAACAGCCTCCAGTCCTCTGCACTAATTTATCTATTTCATCTGTTTTAATTCTTAATCACTTCTGGTGGAGATCCTAAGCAGCCGTTTGTGCATTTAGAAGTCTAAATGATCTAATTTATTGACCTCCATGTAAATGTACACTGAACACAACGCTTTAGTCTTCTGCAGTAAATTACTGAAAATATGCACAAAAATAATTCAGTATAGTTCAAAAATGATTAAAACCTGAGCAAAACCACTCACAACTTTTCAAACACAATTGAAAAATACTTCTGAAAATATGATCAAAATGGCTAAAATCTGTTCCTGTCGTCTAAAATGACTCAGAATCTAACTAAAATGACAGAAATTAGTTCAAAATTACTGACAATACACCAGAAAGACTCAAAATGTCTTTAGAGGATTTCAAAAAGTGTCCATCGTGACAAAAAGATGTCCAATAAGTCTCAAAATCTACCTGAAATGGCAGAAATGAGTTTAAAATGACTAAATATACCCCTGAAATGTGTCCAAAATGACTCAAAATTGAACTAAAATTACAGAAATTAGTTCAAAATAACTGAAAAACACACCAAAATGTCTTCAGAAATACTCAAAACATGTCTAACATGACAAACATGTCTTTAGAATGACACAAATTCATCTAAAATTACTTAAAATGTGTTTGAAATCTACTCAAAATGACAGAAATCAGTTAAAACTGACTAAAAATGCACCACAATGACTCAAAATGCCTTCAGAATAATTCAAAAAGGGTCCATCATGACAAAAAGACATCCAGTAGACTCAAAACCTACCTGAAATGACAGAAATGAGTTAAAAATGACTAAAAATACTACTGAACCTACAGCCAAAATGACTACAATAAATAATCTCCAGCATGTGGCAGCGTCCACACAGCAGGGGGCGCTGCAGGAGGCAGCACACGGTTTTTATTCTTGAGCTCCATCTGGTTCTGGAGGACGAATGAGGAGCAATGAGGAGGAGGAATGAGAAGGAACTAGAAAAGCACTCAGAGAGTGCAGACCTCCGCCAAGGACAGAGAGGAAAACAGGAAACCCATGCAGTAAAGGATCATGAGCTGGAATCAAACCTGCGTCTCTGACACAGTTCTGTTTATGAATCACCTTCTTAACCAGTTGAGCTATCTGGACACCTTGCTCCAACTTGTTGGACGACATACTAACCTATGATGGTTTTGTCATACTTTGGACCACATACTAAAACATACGAAAAAAAATCAAAGTGATCCAGAATCCAGGATCCTTTCCGGATTGCCACCAAAATTAAATCAGCTCTTCCTCTTACTATAGTCTACATCCCCTCAAAGTTTCATGTGAATCTGCCCAGGCGTTTTTGAGTTATCTTGCTAACAGACAGACAGACAGACACACAAACGCTGGGTGTCACACAACCTCCTTGGCGGAAGTAATGAGGAGGATGAATGAGGAGGAGGAGGAATGAGGAGGAGGAGGAATGAGGAGGAGCACCATCTGGATCGAGGAAAGCCTCAGACAAACCACAGCTGATGATGGTGGTTTGGCTCCAGTCAGTAAAATGCTGAACTGTGGAGCTTCCAAGAAAAGAGCAGAAACAGGATGAAGGTCACAGAAAAGTCCAGTGGAGCTTCAGACCTGGTCCAGCAGCTCGTCTAAGAACCAACCAGAACATCTACAGATTAGAAACAGGAGAGCTGTTCCTGTAAAATAAATAAAACTATGATGGAGAAACATTTAAAGTTCCACAGTAAAAATGAAGCAAAAACTTAAAAATTGAACAAAAACATCTCAAAACATGAATTCTGAAGAGATGTTTAAAATGTATTTAATTAAATAAATGTTTGTAGTAGTCTGGAAAGAAACATCCAGGAATCCTGATATTTCATCAGAATCTCTTTATTCTACGTGTTCAACAAAACATCTGCTGAAAATAAACCGTCTGCTCCAAACAGAAAACAATAAAAAAAAATTAGAGCGTCGACAAAAACATGAAACCACAACCGAATGTTTCCACCTGAACTGCATAAAAATACAAAGTCAGCCCGTTGCACTTCAGTGTTCTGCCCACGGAACACTTTGAGATCTGCATAAGCATTTCCTTAAATGTCTGAAACTGCAAACGCGATTATACAAACACTATACGCCGATGGAAAGCTTAGATTCTCATGAATCCGCCGGTATAAACCACTTTCAGATGTGATTACCACAGCGGGTGAGAAAAACACATTTGTCCGACAAACAACGAATATCCATCCATCCTTTCTCTGTACACGGCTTTAAGGAACACAGCACGACTCACATTTCCGGGTTCATTATTACACACAGATGAAAATATTCCACAAAAAACGGCCATAATCCAACCTTGGACATCCAGACGACACAAGCCAGTAAACTATTTTGTCCAAAACATGTCCTGAAGTCGGTATAAAATCCACGAATCGGTCGTTTTCAAGGAAATGCACCTCGTGATGCGCGTCCAATATTCCCTGTATTTCTCGTCATATTTTTATTTGCAAATAGAATATTAGCGATTTTTTTGTACTGAAAATGGCTGGAATTGACTGCAGCTTATAGGGCTATAAGCATGTAGAGCCTCCATTAGACCATCCATCCATCATCTATTGTTGATCCTCAGGACCAGTGACCCCCTAATTAACTTATTCAGCTGTCAGGGAATCACTGGACCAGCTCTCCATCCTACGGGTCCGGTTCTACTGCCCCCTGAGATCTAGCTCAGAGGGATGCTATAGAACTGTTAAGCTGGTGAACGAAGCTTCTCACTGCCTTCATCCAGACGCCTATCCCTGCTTCTTCTGATAATTAATTTAACCGAGTAGCCACTTTGGTAAAGTTAATCACCAGTCACGCCTGTTAACGGCAGCTTTTCCTCTCATGGATCTTGCACTTGGTAAGTTGCTAGGATTAATTCAGAGGTTATGGACATTTAGACAACCTCTAGGATATGTTTATACTGGGCCGACCTGGCCCCCATGATTAGGTAACCTTTCAGAACCTTTGCTATTGTTATGCACGCAGTAATCTGACTTTTTACATCTAGAGCTAGATGTATAAGTATTTATTCAGGGATAAAAATAGCGTTGCAAATTGTTGTCTTTAATTGCAGAATAATGCTTTATTAAAATATATTTTAGCATGGCAAAAGCATAGCCAATAAATCATCAGACAAATAATCAAACATTCGATAATATTCAAACCACTCATCTTAACTCCTAACTGGTATTATGCTTTCCTAAAAGAAGAGTAATAATCACCCAAAATATGTAATTTGGAGGGAGAGCAGCCACGGTGTGGCCACACCCGGCTGTTCACCTGAGACCGGACAAGTGTTTGAGACCCGCCGGGGCCCAGGGGGAAGTGGACGGGGGTCCGGACTCGGGATGTGCGGACTAGTCGTTTAATCGGTTAATTGTCGACTCATTTATTAAACGGTTAGTATTTTACTAGTCGGTTAAACGCTAGTGTGACCCCCCCGCACAGCCACGCTTCGCGGCCCCCGGTCCCGACCGGGCGCCGCCGTGCAGCTCTACGCTCGGCCGTGCGCCGCACACTCGTCCCGTCTGGGCTACCTGGTTGATCCTGCCAGTAGCATATGCTTGTCTCTTTTTTCAACCCCCGCTATCCCCCTGATCATTAGCGGTGTTTTGACCACTCCAGCTACACCCACCACGTCCCTTCCTGCCCCCCCGAAGCAAAGCATCGGCTCCACTATGTGCTGCTCGTGGACTGTCATGGCGCACCGACCCGCTGCCGTTACACACAGACGCAGCGGCACTTTCTGTCTCAGTGGACGACTGAACATCTTCATCAGAGGGTGAATATTCCTCTTCAGAATATGAGTAAGCCATTACTTGACAAAGTACTTTGTCAGCGTTGTCCAGACCTCTCGGTACGGTGAGTTTTCTCACTCTAAAATGTGCCGTCTTGTGCTCTGATACGCTCCGACAGTGAGTCTCGTCTCCTCGGTTTTCAGACTCTGTAAACTCCAAAACTTTGCATGAAAACACGCCCACAACTGATGCTCAGATTGAAGTTCCAGATGTCCGCCATCTCCTGGTGTACAGTACATGAGGCACATGAGGCAGTATATTTGAAGCTATGGCTTGTTATGTTCAGCAGTGTTGCTTGTGGCAATATTGCGACTTTGGCGCTTAAAGGGTTAAATTGCAAGTTCAATACTAATTTCCGAACCGACTAGTCGCTAATTTTATTGGCGACTTCGGAAAATTGGTTCGGAAATTAGTCGAAATTCCCATCCCTAGTCCGGACCAGATTTAGATCTGCATGTATCCATTTTTGTTGTTTGGGCCAGTAAAAACTTTGTTAATCCATTCTGGTGTTATTCCTTTGGAAATAATAGAATCCAGTAACATTCCATCAGTCAGTGTTATTTCCAGATCACAGTTCTGTAATCCTCAAACTCTGCAGAAAACGCAGTTCTTTGGTCCATAATTCCATCAGAACAGTTATTCCTTTGCAGATCATGTTGAATCCCCTGTCCATGTTACATGATAAAATCCCCTTAGCTCAGGGCATTTCTAAGCTGGTTTGCATCGAGCGACTACCACCCAACGACTCCCCACTTGCATCTAGTAATCTCATAAAAGATAAAAACTACAAAAGCCTGTCCTAAACTACAAAAACTCGTAAAAACTACAAAAACTTGTAAAAACTACAAAAACTCGAAAAACTGCCAAAACTAAAAAAAAACTACAAAAACTTGTGAAAACTACAAAAACTCACATAAACTACAAAAAGTCGTAAAAATTACAACACTTGTAAAAACTACAGAAATTTGTAAAAACTACAAAAACTCGTCCTAAATTACACAAATTTGTCCAACTTCAATCTCGGTTTGTCCCGACTCGGCCCGAGTGTCCAGAAAGACTCGAGCTTCTATAGTATGGACTCGGCCGTGAAGATCAGGAGCTCCTCCAACAGAAACCTTAACTATCTGTAGACCAGACTGATGGTCTCTGGGGGGGAAATCAGGACTTTAATCTGCTGCAACCTGAAGCTTTGCTGGTCTGACCCGGTACTGGTTCTGGCCCACACTGACCTGCAGGATGTCCCGGCTGTTCCTGATGCCCTCCTCAGTCCAGAGAGCAATGACTTGGTTAGGGCTGGTGGATCCAGAACCGTCGTCCAGCCGGCTGAGGACCTTCTGACCCACGGTGGCGCTGAGCAGGGAAGAGGTGGAGCGGGCCGAGAGACCTGGTTCCTCCAGAACCGTCTGAGACTGTAGGACCAGCAGAGGAACATTCTGGATCAGCGTAGTTCCACTCACCTGTACATCACCTGTACCTGTACCTGAGAGCAGTAGTATGTCACCTGTACCTGACAGCAGCTCACCTGTACCTGACAGCAGCTCACCTGTACCTGAGAGTATCTCACCTGTACCTGAGAGTATCTCACCTGTACCTGAGAGCAGCTCACCTGTACCTGAGAGTATCTCACCTGTACCTGAGAGTATCTCACCTGTACCTGAGAGCAGCTCACCTGTACCTGACAGCAGCTCACCTGTACCTGACTGTAGCTCACCTGTACCTGACTGTAGCTCACCTGTACCTGAGTCTGTCTTGAGGTGCAGTGCATGATGAAGCCTCCCTGAGTCAGTCTGAGCTGCTACCTGTTCACTTGTTCACCTGCCCACCAGGCTCTGATTGGACTGATGACTGTCAGCTGCAGCAGAGTCTCCTGATTGGTTAGTAGGTGGACAGGTGGTGCTGCATTCAGGAGCTGCAGGTAAACTGAGCTGCAGTGATTAATCTACATGTTAAAACCTAAAATTTATGGATCTTCACTGTCCTTTTTAGGCAGAAATGCTGTAAATTCTCAGGTAGCATCTTCTCAGATGGTCCCTTTACCAGACCAGAGCCACAAGATGGAGGATGGAGGACCAGTTCTAGATCTGGAACATCCATCCATCCATCCATCCATCCATTCTCTATCCACCGCTTTATCCTCACTAGGGTCATGGGGGGTGCTGGAGCCTATCCCAGCTGACTCGGGTGAAGGCAGGGGACACCCTGGACAGGTCACCAGTCTGTAGCAGGGCTACATATACAGACACACAATCACACTCACATTCACACCTACGGACAATTTAGAGTAACCAATTAACCTCAGCATGTTTTTGGACTGTGGGAGGAAGCCGGAGTACCCGGAGAAAACCCACGCATGCACAGGGAGAACATGCAAACTCCATGCAGAAAGATCCCAGGCCGGGATTTGAACCGGGGATCTTCTTGCTGCAAGGTGAAAGTTCTAACCACTTACTCCACTGTGCAGCCCCTAGATCTGGAACAACCTGTGATTATTGAAATTATGGAGACAAAAATTCTGTGATGTGAACCTCAGACGTTCAGGCTCTCAGAAACAATGCTACACCTTTAGCATTGTAGTTAGCTTCATTCTACAACTTAACCTGTGTAGTAAGGCTCTTTATATACCTTTAACTGTAGATAGCATCTTTCTACAACTTTAGCTGAGTAATTTGCTTCTTTCTATATCTTTTAGTATTGTAGTTAGCTTAATTCTATACCTTTAGCACTGTAGTTAGCTTCACTCTATACCTTTAGCTAAGCAGTTAGCTTCTTTCTACAACTTTCTCTGTGTAGTGAGGCTCTTTATATACCTTTGCTGTAGTTAGCATCTTTCCATAACTTTAGCTGTGTAGTTAGCTTCTGCCTACAATATTAGCTGAGTAGCTAACTTCGTTCTATAAATTTAGCTTAGTAGTTAGTTTCTTTCTACAGCTTAACCTGTGTAGCAAGTCCCTTTATATACATTTAACTGTAGTTAGCATCTTTCTACAACTTTAGCTGAGTAATTAGCTTCTTTCTATAGCTTCAGCTGTATTTAGCATCTTTCATAATGCTAGCTGTGTAGTTAGCTTCTTTCTGTGATTTTTCTGTAAAGTTAGCGTCTTTCTGAGATGACCAAAACAGAGCAGTAACTGCAACGACAAGCACAAAGTTCTGTTCTTAGACTTTTACCTCTGGTTTGTGGGTACTATTCATTTTAAAATTCTTTTATGTGGCAGAATAATTCTTGTGAAACTGATATTAGAGAGTCAGGTTTTAACTCAGCTCAGGGCAGTTTAATGTAATTAGTTCATAATGTGAGTGTCTGACCCCATGTGGCGCCCTCTGCAGGTCAGCTGATCGAACGGGGGTGGAGCATGTCATGGGGGCGGAGCCACACAGCACCTTCTTGAACTCTGTGATGCTGACTCTGCCATCCAGGTCGGCGTCCAGCTTCCTGAGCAGCACGTCCACTTCCTGTTTAAAACAACAGATTATAATCACCATTCAGTTCAGGTGAGCTCACCTGACAGGACTCTCATTAACCCCTGGTGTACCTCAGTGTGGAGGCGCTGCAGACCCAGGTGGTGACATACTGCTGTCAGCACATGTGGCCCTCCACCGACCCCGAGCTCCTCCTCTTCCTGCTGATGAGCTGCTCAACACACGACCAGAGCAAAACAGCTTTCATTTGATTTCTTCACTGTGGAAACAGCTAGTTTTTCTGGAGCTTTCAGTGACACGCATCACAAAGTCACATGATCTCTACATCATTGAAGAACGACATGAGATGCTGCTGAAAGAACCGTCTGGTCTTCTGAAGCTCCTTGTATTGATCACAGATATTTAACTTTGATAAGCTCCATATGGTTGTGAAATTTACAGCTTTATTACATAAAAATACGTTCCTTTTTCACAGCAGGAAACAAACAGCTTCCTTCTCTAACTTAAGCTGTGTAGTTAACCAGTTTCAATGACTTTAACTTTGTACTTCACCTTTTTCTATGAATGTAATTGTGCATTTAGCTTAATCTACAGCTTTAGCTGAGTTGGTGACCTGTTTCTATAATGTTAGCTGTGTAATTAGCATATTTCCATAACTTTAGCTATGTAGTTAGTGTATATCTATGACTAACTGTGTAGAGAAGGCGTGGTCAGACTCTGGTCATAGATAAAGTACCTTCAGACTGGAAGTGCGTCTGGATGTTCTTCTGACTTCCTGCCTCCTCGTCAGACTTCAGGCTCTGCAGAGGAAACATGGATTTCAGTGATGTTGTTCTGTGTTCAGCTGCTGTTCCGTGTTCAGCTGTTGTTCCGTGTTCAGCGGCCTGTGAAGGCGGTCTGAACTACCAGAACAGCGTGTTGTGAAAGAGGGGATGCTGGGAGGAAGCTGTGGACGAGGCTCAGCGGTAATCACAAGGAATTCCTGAGCGCCATTACTTCTGCTACACTGAACTTATTGTGTGGGTTTGTTCATGTAAAGAAGCCCGGCGGTCACGCTAAAGAGCTTAGCATGTAGATCCCCCCCCTGTGGGAACCTGAAGCTGTGACATCACAGCTGATCAGAAAGGATGTTGGAGTCAAAGAATCAGGGGTAAATACTGATCAATGTTGTGTAACCAATGGATGGATGGACGGATGGACAGACTATAGATAGATAAAACCTTTATTGATCCCACCGTAAATACAAAAACAACGCGAAGAAAAAGAGCAGCACAATGCACAGATATAGATACTTTTCCTTCTAGAAGAAAATCTAAATATCTACAGAAGGAGATGATCAATGCTGCTGCATCAGAACGCAACGATAATCAGAACCCTCAGAAATCGGATGTTACATTTAGTCATGACTCTCAAGCTAACCTTCATCCCTGACCATCCTGGAAGGAACCCACAGACCCACAGCAGTGTCTGCATACAATGGCAGGGAGGATCTCGGCTCCTACCTAGTGAATGGAACCGCAAAAACATGTGGTTATGGGCCCAAGACAGATGAGCTACTGAAGAAAATGGGGGTCAGGGAGAAGAACAATGTGCTGGACAATCTCAATGATGCCTTTTGGCTTTCACAAAGTTCTCGAAGCACTGGGACACACATTCAACCAGAGATGTGTACAGGCTGACCAGAGTCTTTGATCCCAGACAGGCTCCAGCAATGGAAAAGCAGACTGAAGCCTACTCAACACTGAAGGCCATGCTAACCCATCAGAAGAGCTCAGAGAGCAGTGGATGTCCTCTCAGCAACATGTTTCCAGGGACCGCCTGCCGACTGATATGGAGCTTGGAAACTACTGGAGAGGCCTGAGTGATGTTTTACTGGTTTATTATGATTCTGATGTTTTACTGGTTTATTATGATTCTGATGTTTTACTGGTTTATTATGATTCTCTGACGTTTTACTACAACAAGTGGATCAGAACAGCAGCTGCAGTTTCTGCTCCTGAACTCTTTAAATCGAGCGTCTGCCAGCAGACACATTCCTCACAATCCCACTTCCTGAACAACCTCCACCGCCCCCAAAACCACCAAACCTCCTCCGGCTGCTCCTCCCCCACCAGGGACGGGATCTGTGGATATCTGAGACGCCCAACCTCACCCAGAAGAACCTCAGAGTTATGAAGCTCCAGCAGAGAGAACGGCCGTCACCACTTTATATGAAGGGCTAGAGACGAGCTCTGATCGGTCTCTAACAAGAAGGAGCGCTACCGCAGGTCCTTCATCCCCACTGCCATCAGACTGTAGAACACTACTGTGTAGTTGTTATTATGTGCAATATTTATTATCTTGTTCTTGCACTTTCGTGACTTTTGCACTCCTCTGTTTTTTGTTTCTAAGAGCCCTGTAATGTTAAATTTCTCCTTTGTGAGATTAATAAAGTCTATCTTATCTTATCTTAACTAACAAGAGAAAACATCCCATAATTCCCCTGAAATCATCCACAAATCAGGAGCCTCCAGGTGATCCAGAACCACAGCAGCAGGAAAACGATCTGCAGCTTCACGAGAACAAATCAACAATATGAGGCCGGAAACTGAACACAGACCTGCTGGAAACTACAACAAAATGAGACAAAATGACAAAAAAAAGACACAAAATGAGACAAAATGAAACAAAATGATAGAAATGAGTCACAAAATGAGAAAATGAGACACAAAATGAAACAAAATGAAAAAATGAGACAAAAAATGACAGAAATGAAACAAATTGAAAGAAATGAGCCACAAAATGAGAAAATGAGCCACAAAATAACAAAAATGAGCCACAAAATAACAAAAATGAGACACAAAATAACAAAAATGAGACACAAAATTACAGAAATGAAACAAAAAGACAAAAATGAGACACAAAATTACAGAAATGACACACAAAATGGCAAACATAAGAGTGTTGACTGCTCTGCTCTCACTGAGGAGAAACTCCACCAGGTACCATCTGAGAGGTCCACTTGAGGAAGCTCCTGAACTCTTCATGAACCTCTAACTTCCCTCAGTGCTCCACAGAACCTCCCACAGAAACACCAACAAAGAAGAGATCAAAGGACCAGGAACAGGAACTCACCTCGACGCTCTCCAGAGACGTCGCCCGTCTCAGTTTGGCTCTGCGGACGCCGACCGGCGACGAGTCCGACGCCTCAGTTCTGGACGGCGGCGAGTCCTCCGAGTCGCAGGTGAGGGCGGCGCCAGGTGTGCTGTCCGGACGGGAGCGTCGTCCGTAACGCTTCGTTCCCTTCACGAACTTTGGCTTCACCTCCTCTGGAACCACTGATCAGAAGAACGCAGATATAACTGATCAATACTGATCAATAACCAATAACTGATCAATACTGAACCAATAACTGATCAATACAGAACCAATAACTGATCAAAACTGAACCAATAACTGATCAAAACTGAACCAATAACTTATTAATACTGAACCAATAATTGATCAATACTGAACCAATACCTGATCAATACTAAACCAATAAGTGATCAATACAGAGCCTATAACTGATCAATACTGAACCAATACTGAACCAAAACCTGATCAATACTGAATCAATAATTGATCAATACAGAGCCTATAACTGATCAATACAGAACCAATACCTGATCAATACTGAACCAATAACTGATCAATACAGAACCAATAACTGATCAATATTGAACCAATACCTGATCAGTGCCTCACCTGGCTCCAGGTAGCTGCTGTCGTCCTCTGAGGTGCTGAAGTCCAGAGAACGAGACAAAACGGAGACGAAGACGTCCTTAAACTCCTCGAAGTTCACCTGGAGGACACAGACACACAACCTTCACCTGGAGGACACAGACACACAACCTTCACCTGGAGGACACAGACACACAACCTTCACCTGGAGGACACAGACACACAACCTTCACCTGGAGGACACAGACACACAACCTTCACCTGGACACAGACACACAACCTTCACCTGGAGGACACAGACACACAACCTTCACCTGGAGGACACAGACACACAACCTTCACCTGGAGGACACAGACACACAACCTTCACCTGGAGGACACAGACACACAACCTTCACCTGGAGAACACAGACACACAACCTTCACCTGGAGGACACAGACACACAACCTTCACCTGGAGGACACAGACACACAACCTTCACCTGGAGAACACAGACACACAACCTTCACCTGGAGGACACAGACACACAACCTTCACCTGGAGGACACAGACACACAACCTTCACCTGGAGGACACAGACACACAACCTTCACCTGGAGGACACAGACACACAACCTTCACCTGGAGAACACAGACACACAACCTTCACCTGGAGGACACAGACACACAACCTTCACCTGGAGGACACAGACACACAACCTTCACCTGGAGGACACAGACACACAACCTTCACCTGGAGGACACAGACACACAACCTTCACCTGGAGGACACAGACACACAACCTTCGCCTGGAGGACAGACATACCCTGCTGTGTAGCATTGTGTAGCAGTTGTGTTACTCTGCTGTGTAGCATTGTGTAGCAGTTGTGTTACTCTGCTGTGTAGCATTGTGTAGCAGTTGTGTTACTCTGCTGTGTAGCATTGTGTAGTAGTTGTGTTACCCTGCTGTGTAGCATTGTGTAGTAGTTGTGTTACTCTGCTGTGTAGCATTGTGTAGCAGTTGTGTTACCCTGCTGTGTAGCATTGTGTAGCAGTTGTGTTACCCTGCTGTGTAGCATTGTGTAGTAGTTGTGTTACTCTGCTGTGTAGCATTGTGTAGTAGTTGTGTTACTCTTCTGTGTAGCATTGTGTAGCAGTTGTGTTACCCTGCTGTGTAGCATTGTGTAGTAGTTGTGTTACCCTGCCGTGTAGCATTGTGTAGTAGTTGTGTTACCCTGCCGTGTAGCATTGTGTAGTAGTTGTGTTACCCTGCTGTGTAGCATTGTGTAGTAGTTGTGTTACTCTGCTGTGTAGCATTGTGTAGTAGTTGTGTTACCCTGCTGTGTAGCATTGTGTAGTAGTTGTGTTACTCTGCTGTGTAGCATTGTGTAGTAGTTGTGTTACCCTGCTGTGTAGCATTGTGTAGTAGTTGTGTTACCCTGCTGTGTAGCATTGTGTAGTAGTTGTGTTACTCTGCTGTGTAGCATTGTGTAGTAGTTGTGTTACCCTGCTGTGTAGCATTGTGTAGTAGTTGTGTTACCCTGCTGTGTAGCATTGTGTAGTAGTTGTGTTACCCTGCTGTGTCGTCCCAGCAGTGTGTCCAGCAGCAGGTCCAGATGTGTGTCCAGCTGCAGTCTGCTGCAGAGCTCCGTCAGCTCGTCTCTGTCCAGGAATCCCGTCTCCGTCGTGTCGCAGCTGTCGAACTCGGCCTTCAGCTGAGCCACGTAGCGGCTGTGCTCCTCCATCACAACGCATCACAACGCATCAGGCTGTGACACAACGCCTGCAGAACAAACAGAGCCCAGCATTAATTCATCTGATCAACACACTTCTACAGGTCTGGAGGTAGGTTTTCTTTTTTTAAAAAAACATCACCAAAACACCAGCAGTTAGACAGAAACTACAACAGAAAGAATCCTCAGATTTCCAACAGTCCTTGAACTACTCACCTGTGACACCAGGTCCATCAGGAAAACGAAAATAAATCCCCATATACTTCTAGATTCTGAGACCCAGAGCCCTAGAGATAGTAAGAGTTGCGACACTCCCATAGGGTGCCGTTGTACGCTTTCTTTCGGTCTACTTCCGGGTTGTGGAGGCTTGTTTAGTTCCAAGCACCGCTTCTACAGTGATAGCCACCGTTCATTTGCACTGCAGGTTGTTGAGTATATGTGGAGGTAAGTTGATGAAATGCCTTCCTCTTTTGAATTGTCAACTGCCTATATTTTATCAGAGGCTCTTT
This sequence comes from Acanthochromis polyacanthus, assembly GCF_021347895.1. Classification (NCBI taxonomy): domain Eukaryota; kingdom Metazoa; phylum Chordata; class Actinopteri; family Pomacentridae; genus Acanthochromis; species Acanthochromis polyacanthus. The sequence goes on along the minus strand of NC_067127.1, from coordinate 37,831,734 downwards.
ATGATGCAGATGCTGAGCTTTATTTGTATTTGTGCAGCGTAATTATATATATTTTTTTATCTTGGTAGACGACTGAATTTCTGCTACTTTTTTTTAGCTCGACTCTGCTGTTAGCTGTGAAGTTGACGGATTAATTGTTGATGAGTCGCTACCTCTTTTTAATTTTAACGTCTTTATATTATATCAGAAGCCCTTTGTGGTGCATACATTTATCTGTATTTGTGAATATTGGCAGATGACTGACTTTCAGGCATTGCCTTGTGCTTGTTAGCTCTTCTTTGAAAGCTACCTAGCTACATCGCTACCTCTTTTTAATTGTCAAGACTACGTCCTTTATATGAGACCCTTTATAATGCATAAACTTATACTTGTAAGTATTTAACAAATATATTTATTAATATCTATCGTATCTATCTATCCGCCAGTATCCCGAGAACCCTCACTGAAGACACGAAGACCCTCATTGTTTCTCCCATTGTCAATAAAACAAACTATTTCATTCATCAAAGCATAATGAGTTGTTATTCTTGAATATATATTTTGTGCATGTCTTAAAATGGTTATAGTGAGTCAACTCCTGCCTGGACACTATCTGCTGAATGGACTGTTGTTACTCTGCTTTTCAATAACTCCCAGACTACGGGTAAGTGAATCGGAGAAATGTAGACATTGTCTGGAAATACAATAATCCAGCTGGGCAAAAATTAACATCTTCAATCATCTTACATTTCTGTGTAAAAGTGGATTTTCTATGCTAACACGAATGTGAAACATTCCCTCCAAAACCCCAAAAGTGTCTTTAATATGTCACCTTACGGCTCAAAATGTAAAACTGACATTTACATACATACTCCAATGAATTAATAATCAAACAAGTACTTGGAGGTGTGATTTTATTCCATTTTTACCGTGAAATCGCCGCTCTCAGTCCCATAGAAGGAAATGACAGCGCTGCCTGTTTGGAACTATTCAGGCTTACATGAACCACGTGACCGCCCCGCTGCCAGAGCATGAGTGTCGCAACTCTTACTGTCTCTAGGGCTCTGCTGAGACCAAAAGGGAAACATTTAGAGAGATTCAGGTTGAACTGCAGGCAGTGTTTCCTCAGAGACTAAAATAAATGCAGCAGAAACACAGAACAGAGAATCTAGTATTTTGGAGATCATTCAGCATGGAGAAACATCTACTGATGAGGAGCAGAGTAGAGAGGAACAGTCTGGAGATAGAAAAACATCTATAGAATGAGGAGACAGAATGACCACAAAGAGAGAAAATGACATAAATAAGGAAAAAATGACAAAAGCAACACACAAAGCAATGAAAACAAGGTTCAAAATGACAAAAAAGAGACACAAAATGGCAAAGCAATACACAAAAAGACAAAAATGAGACACGAAATGACAAAAATTGATATTCTTCCTTCAAATAACTGAATTAAATAACCAGTTAATCACCTGTTAATCAACTAATCAATGAATCCAACGTTAAAACCATCAGTTTAAAGCTAATCATCTGTGATCGACTGGACTAGACTAGATCGACCAATTGTGCTGTGACATCATCATTAGCGGTTTTAATTTGTAGTTTTTGTGCCACAAAGTCGGACAATAAAGTTGATTTAAACTTAAATCAGAACGAATAAAGTTAATTAAAGTACTTTAACTGAGAGAACTGCTCGTGTGAAGTACTCCGTTACTCCGAACTACCTCCGTTACTCGGTAAAACTGTAGAACGGGGAATGTAAACAGGAACGGTAACTGACACGCTCGGCCCCGTCCGGTCGGGCTCGCGACTCGAAGAAGCGTCTCCATGGGAACGGAGGAACAAAGGGCTCGCGCCGCTAATTGACCGCGAAAAAAACTTTAGGAACAAAACTGAAAAACGCATTTTAACGTGTCCAGTACCGGAGAAAGTCTGTCCGGTAGCCGCTGGTTAACGGTGAGAGCCGGTCCGCTCGGTTAGTTGGTCTTACCGCGGGAAAAGTCCTCCTCCTCCGGTCGTTCTCCGGTAAAACTTCACGGTTCTTCCATGAACGGCACCGGAGCTCTGCACGGACCGACCAGCATCAACACGGAGCGGACTAACGGAGCAGCCAGACACCGACACACCGAGAGGGACAGCCGAGAAATGCCGAAACCTGAGGACGTACAGGGAGACACCTCCGGTACGGCTTCACAGTAAGAGCTCATTTATATGGCGCCTTTCAAAATAAAGTTACAGAGGAATACATCAGAACATGAGTGCAATAATTAAATGTATGAAGAATATACATTAAAACCAGACAGACAGACAGACTAAACCTTTATTGATCCCACAGCGGGGAAATTTACAGTGTAACAGCAGCAAATACAACAGTTTAAATAAAAAGGAGAGCAGCACACAATGCACACTGTGCATGTATATAAATATTTCCTTCTTCTGGAAGAAAAAGAAATGTAAACATTTTAAAAATATGAATAAAAATATTGGTATAAGAAAAAATGAAATTTTAAAAAGTATAACAATAAGACCCAACATTTATATATGATTGTAAATAATATGATAAATGCAGGAATAAAACTTTAGATCAGGGGTTACCAAACTTTCACCCTGCGACCCGAAAATAACAGTTCCTCAGACATGAATTAACAGAAAAGAGATGCTTAATGGCAAAAACTAGATGCAAAATGGCAAAAATGAGATGCAAAATGGCAAAAATGAGACATAATTTAACAAAAATTAGGAACAAAATGACAAAAATGAGACACAAAATGCAAAAACGAGCCACAAAATGATAAAAATGAGATTCAAAATGCCAACAATGAATCACAGAATGACAAAAACAAGTCACAAAATGACAAACATTCGACACACCTAGACACCTAGACCTCTATGAATATCTAGACCTGTATGAACATCTAGACCTCTATGAACATCTAGACCTCTATGAACACCTAGACCTCTGTGAACACCAAGACCTCTATGAACACCTAGACCTCTGTGAACATCTAGACCTCTGTGAATACCTAGACCTCTATGAACATCTAGACCTGTATGAACATGTAGACCTCTATGAATACCTAGACCGCTATGAACTTCTAGACCTCTATGAACACCAATATCTAGACCTCTATGAACATCTAGACCTCTATGAACACCTAGACCTGTATGAACATGTAGACCTCTATGAACATCTAGACCTCTATGAACACCTAGATCTGTATGAACATGTAGACCTCTATGAACATCTAGACCTCTATGAACACCTAGACCTCTATGAACATCTAGACCTCTATGAACATCTAGACCTCTATGAACATCTAGACCTCTATGAACACCTCGACCTCTATGAATACCTAGACCTCTATGAACATCTAGACCTCTATGAACAGTTTAACATCTACCAGCTTCTGCTGCGTTTACTGATGGTGATGCTAATGTAGCACCCATGAATGTAACACACATTTTAATTGTTCAGGAGTTGTGCTTTTGCTTGTAATGGTGTTATATCCACCACAAGGTGGCGCCTGTCGCTCCCTGATGAGTCTGGGAGGACTGTGGCGGACGGGAGAGAAACAGGAAGTAGGAGAAGAAAAAAACGAGACGAACGTTACAAGAAGCGAGAAAAGCTCATTGTTTTCTGTGTGGGGAAACTGAATAAGTCGACGAAATTCACTATTTTTTGTTCTTTTGGTTCAGAAGTTGATATTTTTGAAACTACGCCTGTTATCAAAGGACGGAAGCAGATGGATATTTGATGTGTCTTTGTGTCTATTCTCCGGTGAGTTACTTCTGTTAGCTCAGCGTTAGCTTGAAACTTTGCTAGCTTTTGTTCACTGCAACGATGTGACTGACGGGTAAAAGGAAAAAAAACAATCGGAGAAATAAGAAATGAGTGATGTTGAAAAATGCTTATCACTGTTTTTATGTGCAAGTAATCTGAAATGCTGTAATGATAAGTGGATTGTCTTTTATGTTGTACTTCTTTTAAGAGCATGTGCATTGTGTTATGATTGTGTTACTGGAGAGAAAATAGCGGAAATTTACTGATGTTGAATGTATTGAGGGAATATATGGACTTAACAAGCCTAATTATATGCCGTGTAGGTTGTTTTTTTTGTGCCTGATATCTACGTGGAGGAAACGGCGACAGGGCGGTTTTCGAGGCATTGGAGGTGTTCCGGTCGTTGCCATAACTACGGGAAGAGCCGCTCTGTGGACTGGATCTGAACTTCGATTGGAGGACAGATAAGATTTCCACACAAGAAAAGAAACATATGGGAAAACAGAAACTGAAATGACTGAAACTGAACTTCTGTGGAAGAAATTCTGACTGACTTTTTATTTCTTTTGACTTGACTAAATAACTTAAGAAGCTTCTTTGGGGAAAGGAAATATAACTGGAATTTGTTTATTTTGTTTATAAAACCTACTGTGTAGTAAAGAGGAAAAAGTTACAGTTGTACCTGGGTACAGTAAGTTTTATTTTGTTGATTATCTTTATTCCTATGTGCTCAAACCTCTCTGGAGGAACAGAGATGAATTCATTTCCTTGCCGAATGTGATGCACAGTACTTTACTTTTTTATTTTCTTTCTGTTAAAGCCGAGCTTAGCAGGTGAATCAGCGCTAAGAGAGACATCCTTTGTTATTAAATGCACCCAGTTCTTTCAAACGAATCCTGGTCTTGTTTTACTTATTAATCCTCCTTTATGAATCTAGATTTAGATACTGATGTTACACGGTTTCACAGGTGAATAACCTTTGGTATCGCTGTCACATCACGGTACATCTTGTGGCGAGCCAGCCAGGAGGATTTTAAGTAAAACTCGAGCCAAACTAGCATTTTGCTGTTTTAAAGACTGCATCAGAAATAACTATGGCTACTTCTGCTGGTACTGAGTGAGATTTTGACACAAAAAGGTCAGTTCTTGTGTTAGGTGTCACTGATGATGATACAAATGATGAAGTTACAGAGGTTCTAGAAGAACATGGGGGGATCAGGAAGATTGTTCGTGTAAATCCAGAGCAGGTTGTGATAGAGTTTGAGTCTGAAGAAGTCGCAACACACCTTGCAGCCAAATTTCCTTTTGAGATCGCCACTGCCAAAGATCCCTCTCTAAAGTGGTGTTTAGACAGCATTGATAAACTTGTTGCTTCAGCTAGTAAGCCCTCTAATACATCCGAACCAGTACTCAACGCACCAATTCCAGATGAATCAGATTCTAGTGGGACAGATAGCTCAGGTTCTGAGAAAAGTAGGTCGAGTGGTGGTTTGGAATCTTTTGCATCAGTTCTCCCAACAAGTAAGCCTCAGGTGTCCCCAGTCAGAACCACTTCAAGACCACTTAACAAGACAATAAAACCTAAAAAACGGTCTGTGGGAGTTACTCCAGGAGTACTGGACAACAATGTACTCAACCCTCCAGATGTCCAACGTATAATAGTAGAGCATGTTATCAAGAATGAAGCTTCCACTTCAAGCCAATCCCCCAAGCGACTACGGTCCTTCTCAGGCAGAGTGCCCAAGCCACCTGGTGAAGTAGACTTTGAGACTTGGAGTTTACATGTTGAACTTATGTTCCAGGATGGCCTGCCTAGCGACATGCTACGAAGGATGATACTAGAGAGTCTACTGTCACCTGCTTCAGACATTGTTAGACAACTTGGACCCGGTTCATCCCCAAAAGACTATGTGAGGCTTCTCCAGTCAGCATATGGACTTGTTGATGATGGTGAGGAAATTTTTGCCAAATTTCTTAACACTCATCAGGAATCAGGTGAAAAGGCCTCCGAATATCTGCAGAGGTTGCAAGCACTTCTCAACACTGCAATAAGAAGAGGAGGTGCAAGTGAAGCAAATGCAAACAGACAGCTATTTAAACAGTTCACTCGTGGGTGCTGGGATCAGACTTTGCTTTTGACTCTCCAGCAAAAGATAAAAACTGACTTACCACCAGATTTCTCTGAACTCCTCCTTCAGCTGAGAACAGAAGAAGAAAGGAGAGCAGTAAAGATGGATAGGATGCAACGCCATTTTGGGAGCTCAAAGGTGAAACCTACCATGCACTTTCAGTATGTTGCAGAAGCTACCCCCAAAGATGAGCTTAACACCGACATTCTACAGAAATATATTGCAGAAACAGAGAGCTTAAGAAGACAAGTATCAGAGTTACAGACACAGCTGACAGAAAAGAGAGCTCAGAGAAGGAAAAAACATGAAGAGAAGACAACTACAGTTCCTGAGTCATCCACAGTAACAGCTGATGTCCAAGTCCACCAACAAGCTTAAAGACCGCAACCAAAACCTTGGTTTTGTTTCAAGTGTGGAGAAAATGGCCACATTGCCAGACAATGTGAGAATGTTCCCAACAAAGATCTGGTTGACAAGAAATACAAAGAACTGAAAGCTAAGCAGCAGGAGTGGAGGGCCAGAAATGGTCAGGCTTTAAACTGGACCGGGTTTCAGTAGCGGGACACACTGAGGCCCAGACAGAACAGAGTCCCCATCCAGCACAGAGTTCTATGCACAGTCAGAGACACGCCGAAGCCAATAATATGAGTCAGTCACTACCAGGGCTGTCAGATAAAGCTCTTTTGACAGCACTGGTGGGATCAAAGCGCCTTGCCACCTTTTTTTTTGCAATGCACATTTTATTATTTTTTCTTTAAAAACAAAATGTAGACATACAAATAGAACAAAACAAAACACCACACCGACCTGGATATATTCAATCAACACATGGTACTGTTAACCAGTTGGTGAAGGCTGACCAAGTGTAGTCATAATGATGCAGCTTATTAAGGAGACCATAAGTTACTTTTTCGTAAGAGGCTAATTTCGCCATCGTATTGAGCCTCCATAAGGTGGAGGTTGCTTTTTCATCCAATGTCTTAACAAAACACGTTTTGCTGTTGTGAGAGCAAGGATAATCCATCTCTTTTCAAAGGGCGAAAATTGGGAGTCTGGAAGTTCCAAAGTTGAGCCCAAGACTGAAAGCTTGGGTGAAATGGAAAATCTCTTTTTTAAGACTTTATAGATAATCTCCACATTATTCTTCCACCAGTCTTGAAGCGCTGGGCAGCTCCAGAGGATATGAAAAATTGATCCACCATGCTCACCACATCTCCAGCAGGTGTCTGTGGGAATCAAGTTCCATTTGTGGAGCTGTTGAGGAGTTCGATGCCATCTGTGAATTATCTTGAGATGAATAAATCTGTTGCCTATCTCTTTATACATTGTATTGGTGTTATGCAAACAAGATTCCCAATCATCTTGAGATATGTCCAAAGGAAGCTCCTCGGCCCAATATTTTTTTACTTTGGATAATGGGTCAGATATTTGGTCCAGAAGTAATTTATATATTTTTGAGGTAATCCCTTTCCTAATTAATGATTTGCGAAGCAAGGCTTCTACAGGGCTACCAGGAGGGCAACCAAGAGGGCGTCCTATCCATTTAGATAGTGCGCTTCGCAATTGGACATACCTCCAAAACTGATTATGTGACAGATTATATTTATCAACAACTTGGTCAAAACTAAGAAAACAGTTCGTCTTTACATCGAATAAATTTTGCACAGTGATAATTCCCTGTTTACGCCACTGTGGCCAATTAACAGATTTTTCCCCAATTAAAATTTTAGGATTGTCCCATAAAGGAGACAATGGCGACCTGTAAAAGTCCCAACGTCCTGTTCTGTGCAATTTAATCCAAATTGTTTTGGCTGCAGATATTATAGGATGCTCCCTTTGTGTTTTAGTTTTCACCCCAAATAAATTTAACCACGGGGATTTGCCATCATTAGCCTTACACTCTAGCTGGAACCAAATAGGTTTATCAGACATGTTTGAATCAGGCAACCACACTCTCATTTGTTTCACACTTAAAGTCCAATAGTACCATTTAAAATTAGGCAGTGTGAAACCCCCTCTTTCAGCACTTGTTTGTAATTTTTTAAGACTTAACCGATGGTGTGATTTGCCCCAAAGAAAATCTAGAATCAAGGAATCCAATTCTTTAAAAAAGAATCTTGGATATAAGTGGGAATATTAGTCAAAAAATAAAATACAACAGGTGCAATCATCATTCTTATTGAATTGATTTTCCCCCACAATGATAAGTGAATTTTAGACCATCTACCAAAATCTATCTTAATTTTTCTAATAAGGGGTCCATGTTCCTTTTAACCATATCATTATAATCAGATGTTATCTGTATCCCTAAATACGTAATACTTTCAGGTGACCAATGAAATTTCCATTTGTTGAATAAAGAAGATGGACAATGTCCAGACATAGGCATTGCTTCTGATTTATCCCAATTAACACGGTATCCAGATATCAAAGTAAAATCTTCAATACAATCTAATAGAACTGGGATTGATGTTTCAGGTTTTGTTACAAATACCAGCATATCATCTGCGTATAGCAGAAGTTTATGGTGCATATTACCCACAGTTATAACATGAATATTTGTGTTGTTTCTTAATTTTTGTGCTAATGGTTCTAATGCCAACACAAATAGGCCAGGGCTCAGTGGGCATCCCTGTCTGGTAGATCTCTGTAGATGGAACAGTTCAGACATTAGGCCATTTGTCAAAACACAGGCACTGGGCGTGTCATATAAAGTTCTTATCCATGTAATAAAATGATCACCGAAGCCAAACTTGGCCAATGCTTTAAACAAATAGTCCCATTCGACACAATCAAAGGCTTTAGCCGCGTCTAATGACAAAGCAATAGTAGGATTTGTTGACTCATATACACAATGTTGTAGATTGACAAGTCTCCTGATGTTATCCGAACCATATCGATTTGGGATAAAGCCAGACTGATCTTGATGTATTATTGTTCCAATAACCATTTTCAAGCGACTTGCTAACACCTTTGCCAGTATTTTTTGATCACCATTCAGTAATGAGATAGGGCGATAGCCACTTGGATCCAAAGCATCTTTCTCCTTTTTATGAATCAAAGTAATTAAAGCCGAATGCATTGATTTTGGTAATGTACCTAGCTCAAAGGCTTCTTTATAGACATTGAGCAACAGTGGACTCAGAAGGTCCTCAAATGTTTCGTAGAAATCCAAAGGCAAACCGTCTAAACCTGGGGCCTTGTTCGGTGGCATGCTTATAATTGCCCGAGAGATTTCCTCCACTTTCAGTGGAGCTTCTAAGAATTCCTGATCCTTCACAGAAAGCTGAGGCAGGTTAAGGGTTGCAAAAAACGTTTCAAATTTTAGATCATCTAAAGTTCCTTGTGAGGAATATAGATTATTGTAAAATTCTTTAAATCTATCATTTATTTGTTTAGATGAAGTTGAGACAGAGCCATCTGATTTTCGTATTCCTGGAATATGATTCATGCTGTTTAATTGCTTAAGGCGGTAAGCTAAGAGACGACCCGGCTTTTCGCCCATTTCCCAATATGCCTGATTTGTTCGAAACAGAGCATATTCTGCCTTGTTATTGTACAATGTGTTTAGTTTGTATTTGGTACTAATAATTTTGTTCAGCATTGATCTATTTTTGGTTTGAGAGTGTAGAGATTCAAGGTCCTTAAGCTCGGCTTCCAAGGCAGAGATGTTCTTATTGGCCTCCTTTTTTTTAAAGGATGCATATGAGATAATTTTACACCTTAGAAATACCTTCAAAGTATCCCACCAATTGGCCAAAGTAGTATCTTCCATTTTGTTTGACTCTTTAAAATTTTTTATTTCGTCTCTAATTAAATTTTTAAATTTAGTATCTTTAAGCAAGGATACATTCAAGCGCCATCTACGGCTTCTTGGAGTCTGTGACAGGTTGCTAAGGCAAAGAAAAATGGGTGCATGGTCGGAAAGTGCAATATTGCCTATTTTAGAATCTAATGAATTATTTGCTAAGGTTTCAGATATGAGAAAATAGTCAATCCTCGTATAGACATTATGGGGCGGTGAGAAGAATGAATAATCTCGACTATTTGGATGCATTAGTCTCCAAATATCTTGGAGTCCTAAATCTGTAGCCAGCTGCTTGATAGCCATTGCCGACTTACTCACCACATTGCTACGTGGAAGTGATCTGTCAAGGTCCCTATCCAGAATTTGATTAAAGTCCCCACCCAGAATAATTTGGGCATTCCCTGATTCAAGAAGTAGTTGTGACAAGTTATGAAAAAAGTCTGGTCTATCAGAATTAGGTGCGTAAATATTGCACAGGACAATTGGTGTGTCAAACAGTTGTCCTCTGACTAAAACATATCGGCCATCTCGATCCAATAATACCTCAGTCTCAGTAAAGGTAACATTTTTTTGAATTATAATAGACACCCCTCTGCTTTTGCCTGTTCCAGGGCTTGAAAATACTTTTCCTATCCATGTTCCTCTAAGTTTCAATGACTCTGATTTGGTTAAATGGGTTTCCTGGACAAAAGCTACACACGTGGACAAAATTGTTGGTACCCCTCAGTTAAAGAAGGAAAAACCCACAATTCTCACTGAAATCACTTGAAACTCACAAAAGTAACAATAAATAAAAATTTATTGAAAATTCAATAATCAAAAACAGCCATTACTTTTGAATTGTTGATTAACATAATTATTTAAAAAAACAAACTAATGAAACAGGCCTGGACAAAAATGATGGTACCTCTATAAAAGATTGAAAACTATTTGACCAGAGTGACATGATTAACTCAGGTGTGTCATTTAATTGACATCACAGGTGTTTCCAAACTCATAATCAGTCAGTCTGCCTATTTAAAGGGAGACAAGTAGTCACCCTGCTGTTTGGTGAAAAGGTGTGTACCACACTGAACATGGACAACAGAAAGCGAAGGAGAGAATTGTCCCAGGACATCCGAAAAAAAATTATAGACAAACATCTTAAAGGTAAAGGCTATAAGACCATCCTAAACAGCTTGAAGTTCCTGTGACAACAGTGGCTCATATTATTCAGAAGTTCAAGACCCACGGGACAGTAGCCAACCTCCCTGGACGTGGCCGCAAGAGGAAAATTGATGACAAATTGAAGAGACGGATCGTTGGAATTGTATCCAAAGAGCCCAGAGCAACCTCCAAAGAAATTAAAGGTGAACTCCAAGGCCAAGGTACATCAGTGTCAGATCGCACCATTCGTCGTTGATTGAGCCAAAGTGGACTTCATGGGAGACGACCAAGGAGGACACCACTGCTGAAAAAAACTCATAAAAAAGCCAGACTGGAATTTGCAAAAATGCATGTTGACAAGCCACAAAGCTTCTGGGAGAATGTCCTTTGGACAGATGAGACCAAACTGGAGCTTTTTGGTAAGGCACATCAACTCTATGTTCATAGACTCAAAAACCAAGCATACGAAGAACACTGTCCCTACGGTGAAACATGGAGGAGGCTCAGTAATGTTTTGGGGCTGCTTTGCTGCATCTGGCACAGGGTGTCTTGAAAGTGTGCAAGGTACGATGAAATCTGAAGACTATCAAGGCATTCTGGAGAGAAATGTGCTGCCTAGTGTCAGAAAGCTTGGTCTCAGTCGCAGGTCATGGGTCTTCCAACAGGACAACGATCCAAAACACACAGCCAAAAACACCCAAGAATGGCTGAGAGAAAAGCGTTGGACTATTCTAAAGTGGCCTTCTATGAGCCCAGATCTGAATCCCATTGAACATATGTGGAAGGAGCTGAAACATGCCATTTGGAGAAGACACCCATCAAACCTGAGACAACTGGAGCTGTTTGCTCATGAGGAGTGGGCCAAAATACCTGTTGACAGCTGCAGAACGCTCATTGACAAATACAGAAATGGTTTAATTGCAGTGATTGCCTCAAAAGGTTGTGCAACAAAATATTAAGTTATGGGTACCATCATTTTTGTCCAGCCCTATTTCATTAGTTTGTTTTTTTAAATAATTATGTTAATCAACAATTCAAAAATGATGGCTGATTTTGATTATTTAATTTTCAATAAATTTTTATTTATTGTTACTTTTGAGAGTTTCAAGTGATTTCAGTGAGAATTGTGCGTTTTTCCTTCTTTAACTGAGGGGTACCAACAATTTTGTCCACGTGTGTATATCTACCTTTGATGATTTTAAGTATGTTATAATTTTCTTTTTCTTTATGACATTATTTAATCCCTTAACATTCCAACTGGCTAATTTTAAATTTGCTACATCACTCGTGAAGATATTTTTAAAACCAGTGTTACAAATGAATACACAACAAACAAATCTGGTCGGGTGTGGTGAAAAAAGAAAATAACCATAAACATTCAAAACACACACAAACAAACACAGAACCAGCCCCGCAGAACATGGCTGGGGCACAGAAAAAAACAAAACAAGGCACAGATGTGCCATCTTGGTAAAACCTTGTATGATCACTGGCACTTGGCTTAGTGACCCAACGCCAATCTAATAAGGTCGTTACCATTGAGAGAATAACAGATCCGGACTTACATCAAAGTAACCGCTGTCTGGTTATTTGTCCTTGGGAAACTTTTTCGCAATAAACTTCGAGGCGTCCTCCGGTGAAGAAAACCGGTGGCGGAATCCATTGTGTCTTATCTCCAAAGTGGCGGGGAAACGGAGCGCATACTCGACTTTCATCGCTTTCAGTTCAGCTTTTACTCTGTTAAAAGCAATGCGACGCTCCATTGTACGCCTGGAATAATCCGGGAAGAACATTATGCTTACACCACACCACTTGATCTCTCTCTTATCTCGGGCGGCACGAAGTATTTCCTCCTTGTGCTGGAATCGGAGCATATTCACCATCACTGGCCGGGGTCGCTCTCTCTGTCCCTGGCTGCGTCTCGGCGCTCCGGTCGGTATACGGTGTGCCCGCTGTATTTCCAATGCGCCGGTGAACTGGTGATCCAGCATAACGGGAATCTCCTTCTGAAGAAAGGTAATCATATCATTCCCCTCTTGCAACTCAGGTATGCCCAGTATTTTAATGTTACAGCGGCGTCCTCTGTTGTCTAAATCTTCGAGGTGGTTTTGCATTTTTTGTAGTTCCTCACGGAGTGTGGTAAGTTGTTGGTCAGTCGTGTCTGCATTTGTTTCTAATACAGCAACTCTTTCCTCCGCCTCATCCATACGGGCGCTCAGCGCACCTATCCTCCCTTCGATTTCCCCGACAGTGGCCTTAATTTGCTTGGTGTCTTGCTCGATGTTCGTCGTCGACTCCCGTATAGCCTTTATTTCAGTGAACAGGAAACCCAGCGGTATCTGTCCCTCACCATTGGCAGTAGGACTTGATGTAGCCATGGATCCCTCGTCTGAGGCTTTGCTAATGTAGTCATCCATCTTCTTGCTAGCTTTAGCTTTAGCTTGTTGCGCGGATGTTAGATTGTGCCGTGGAGTCTTCCTTGTTTCACGTATAGACATTGAGATTGGTCAGGCCGACTACCAAGTGGTTAAAAAGGCAAAAACCACGACGTGTAGCATAAAATCAGACGAATGGATCTGTCATAAAATATATTTTCGGCGAAGGGTCACAGAGCAACTGTTCAAGCCGCCATCTTCGTCAAGCGCCCCTAGTGATCTCCCCGCGCCTTGCCACCTTAACTGCTGATGGTGTTTCCTGCACCTGTTTACTCGACTCAGGTTCGCAGGTGACAACAGTGTCAGAGTCTTTTCACAGGCTCCATCTGCCGTCGCGGACAATCCAGCCATTGCAGAAAATCCTAGACATCGAGGGTGCAGCTGGCCAAGCAGTGCCTTATTTAGGTTACATAGAGTTGAGCATTTTCTTCCCAGAAGAAATAACTGGAAAGCCTGAACAAATGTCCACGTTGGCTCTTGTTGTACCTGATTGTAGAACAAACAAAGATGTTCCAGTGCTGGTCGGAACAAATGTTTTGGATGTGCTTTATAGAATCCATCAGGCTTATGAAGAAACCAATGTCAGTGGCAACCAGGTGCAGTGTACTACCGCCCCTTTGATCAAAACAATGTACAACAGACAAAACATTGAGCAGGACAATGAAATAATTGGAAAAGTGAAACTACTGAGCAAGAAATGTGTAACAGTATTGCCAGGCGAAAAGGTCGCATTGACAGGTTATGCTAGGAATGTTTGCAGTTCTCCAGGCGCGTCTGTGTTGGTTGAACCCTCATCATCAGCCTTACCTGGTGGTCTGATGTTCTGTAGTTATATCATGACAGCTCCTGCAAAGTCTTCTTTTAAAGTTCCAATTCTGGTGAAAAACGAAAGTGCTCATGTTATCAGAGTCCCAGCCAGGCAGACCATGGCAGATCTTTGCTTACCTTTGTCACTCTCCCCCTTACTGTCTACTGCAGGTTCAGACAGCAGCAAAGCCAGCGACTCTCAAATTGTCACCACAATTGCTGAGTGCCATCACATCAGCAGACTTGAGCCAGCCAGTACTCTGAGTTTTGACTTCACAGATTCTCCTCTCTGTGAAGAGTGGAGAAAGAGGGTCACTGAGAAGCTAAGTTCAATGACAGATGTTTTTGCCACACATGATCTAGATTATGGCCACACCACAGCTGTTAAGCATCGTATACGTCTCTCAGATCCCACCCCTTTCAAACAGCGGCCTCGACCTGTCCATCCATCAGACTGTGAAGCAGTTAGGCTGCACTTGAAAGAACTTTGCGATGCTAACATAATCAGAGAATCAGAAAGCCCATTTGCATCCCCTATTGTGGTTGTCAAAAAGAAAAGCGGTGCAATCAGATTATGTATTGATTATCGCAAGTTAAACAACCAGACAATCAAAGATGCATATGCATTGCCAAATATTGAAGAAGCTTTTTCAGCGCTCACTGGGTCGAAATGGTTTTCAGTCATGGATTTAAAATCCGGCTACTACCAAGTCGAAGTTGAGGAGGAAGATAAGCATAAAACAGCGTTTGTAACACCAATGGGGTTTTGGGAGTTTAATCGTATGCCCCAAGGGGTGACGAATGCTCCCAGCACGTTTCAACGTGTAATGGAGAAGTGCATGGGCAGCTTGAACCAGAAAGAAGTTCTAGTCTTCTTAGACGACCTAATCGTTTTCTCTGCAACTCTTGAGGAGCATGAGGAACGCTTGATGCGTGTACTCAGCAAACTAAAAGAATTCGGGCTTAAACTTTCCCCGGAAAAGTGTAGTTTTTTCAGGTCATCAGTTAAATATCTGGGACACATTGTTTCAGAGAGAGGGGTTGAAACAGACCCAGAAAAAAATCGCAGCACTCACAACCTGGCCAAAGCCTGAAAACATTAAAGAGTTGAAGTCATTCTTAGGGTTTGCAGGTTATTATAGGAGGTTTATCAGGGACTATTCCAAAATAGCGAGACCCCTAAATGACCTGACAGTCGGCTATTTACCTCCCAAAAAGTTTGGGAAGGGAAATCTAAAGAAACCCATCCCAACGGTTGACCCTAAGAGACCGTTTGCTGATAAATGGACACAGAAATGCGATGACGCCTTTAACACGCTTATTTCTAAACTCACAACAGCGCCAGTTCTAGGTTTTGCAGACGCGAGAAAACGTTACATTCTGCATACTGATGCGAGTTTGCACGGATTAGGTGCTGCTCTTTATCAAGAACAGGACGGTCAGTTACGAGTAATAGCTTTTGCGAGCAGGGGTCTGTCCAACTGTGAGAAACGCTATCCGACTCATAAACTTGAGTTCCTTGCCCTCAAGTGGGCAGTTACTGATAAGTTTTTTGACTATTTGTATGGGGCACAGTTTACGGTCGTAACTGATAATAACCCCTTAACATATGTTTTGACGACTGCTAGACTAGATGCCGCAGGGCATCGATGGTTAGTTGCTCTTTCCACTTTTGATTTTTCTGTGCAGTACAGAGCTGGGAGAAAAAAATCAAGATGCAGATGGCCTTTCAAGACGGCCTCATCCACAAGGGGGAGCAGATCTCACATCTGTGGATGAGGACAACCGCGTAGAGCAGTACATATCCAGGTTTATTTGTGAGAATGAAGAGCCAGAAGTCTCAGCTGAGGTGATAAAGGCCATCTGTCAAAAGCATCTCACCCAAGTTTCTCTTGAGGTAGAACCTAATTCTCCTCTTGTGCCCGCTTCTGTTGAGTGTCTAGCTGTAGATAGCTGTGCCATTCCACCTGAGTACAGTCATACTGACCTTTTGCCAGGGTCATGCACCCTGCCTTGTATGTCTCATCAGGATTGGGCTCTCGAACAAAAGAAAGACCCAGCCATTAGCAGAGTGATTTCTCTTTTTAAAGGGGGTAAGCGTCCCTCATACAGAATAAGACAACGTGAGGACAGAGAGGTTCAGCTCATGTTGCGCCTTTGGGGCCAGTTGGTTTTGAGGGATGATGTTCTCTACAGAGCACGAAAAGTAAATGGCGTGACCTCTCATCAGCTCATTCTACCTCAAAGTTACAGACATTTAGCTTTAGAGGGCCTGCATGATGCCACTGGACACATGGGTGTTGATCGTACCATGGATTTAGTACGTGCCCACTTTTACTGGCCACATATGCAGGTTGATGTAAATGACAAAATCCAAAGATGTGAGCAGTGTGTACGACAGAAAGCCAGAGCTGAACGTAGCGCTCCCCTCGTGAACATCCAAACAAGCCGACCCCTTGAATTAGTTTGTATGGATTACCTGTCTTTAGAACCAGATAGCAGAGGTACCAAAAACATACTTGTTATCACTGACCATTTCACTAAATATGCTGTAGCGGTCCCAACACCTGATCAAAAGGCGAAAACAGTTGCAAAGGCATTGTGGAATAATTTCTTTATTCATTATGGATTCCCAGAACGGTTACACAGTGACCAGGGACGAGACTTTGAGTCTACACTCATAAAGGAGCTTTGTAGTCTACTTGGAATAAAGAAAACTCGCACAACGCCATATCATCCACGTGGGAATCCTGTGGAGAGATTCAACAGGACCCTCCTCACCATGCTGGGCACCCTGCAGGAAGAGGACAAGCTGAAATGGAGAGACTTTGTGTAACCACTAGTGCATGCGTATAACTGCACGAAACATGACACAACTGGTTACTCACCATATCAGCTAATGTTTGGGAGGCAACCCAACTTACCTATTGACCTTGCTTTTGGACTTTGTGTTGATGGACAGAGAAAGGAGTCCCATGTCCAGTACGTGAAAAACCTCAGAGAGAGTCTCCAAGAGAGCTATCGCATAGCAGTTGCCCACAGCGAAAAGAGCGCTCTTCACAACAAGCAGCGGTTTGATCAAAGAGTCAGAGAGTCTAAGTTGGAAACTGGAGATCGTGTTCTGGCAAAGAATGTAGGAATCCGTGGAAAGCACAAGTTGGCCAACAAGTGGAGTCAGACTGTTTACCGAGTTGTAAAGCAAGTGAAGGACTTACCTGTGTATGTCATTGTGCCATGTGACTCTGATGGCCCAGAGAGAGTGTTACACAGAGATTTGTTGCTGCCCTGTGGGTTTTTACCTTCCACAGATGCAGAGCCGCAGCCAGAACCCAGAAAACAACCACCACCTAAGGTTCCTCATCCCAACAGTGTGGTTGGTAATGATTATTCTAGAGATGAAGAATGTGAGGAGAATCAGTCTGAATGTGAAAGTGATGTCATTGAGTATTATTATCCTCACTACGAACCTGTAGCCGACAAGAGTGTGACAGAAGAGCAAGGTGAAGAAATGGATGACCTGCAGGCTCAGGAGACCACTGTACCTGCTGAGCAGAGAGATGAAGCTATGCAAAGCCATCCTTCTCCAGAGGACGTCTCAGTTTTGACTGAAAACCACTCTTCACCTGAGTCCACTCTTAATCCACAGGCCATGCCTTTCAAGCCACAAGGACTTGAGGAGAGATGTGAAAGCATAATGGCCGAGGCTCAGGAAGTGAAAAAAGCCATAAGAGCTCATGAACGCCAAGAGTTGGAGGAAGCAGGAGATGAGAGGGTTTCTCTGGTTTCAAATGTGAACGAGGATGACAAAGAGGACACAGATCGTGCAGAGATTGTGGAGAGAAGGTCCACAAGAGAAAGAACCCGACCTAAGAGACTGACATATCCATCTTTAGGAAATCCCCTAGTTGAAGTTATGCAGTCTTTGTTAAGGGGGTTAGATACATTGTTTACTGAAGCTCTGACAGTTGATCCTGTGCCATACATTTCTCAGTTACAGCCCAATGTGTCAGAGATAGTGTGAGGATGTTGAACATGCAGGGACGCATGCAAGATCAGGTGGGGAGGATGTAGCACCCATGAATGTAACACACATTTTAATTGTTCAGGAGTTGTGCTTTTGCTTGTAATGGTGTTATATCCACCACAAGGTGGCGCCTGTCGCTCCCTGATGAGTCTGGGAGGACTGTGGCGGATGGGAGAGAAACAGGAAGTAGGAGAAGAAAAAAACGAGACGAATGTTACAAGAAGCGAGAAAAGCTCATTGTTTTCTGTGTGGGGAAACTGAATAAGTCGACGAAATTCACTATTTTTTGTTCTTTTGGTTCAGAAGTTGATATTTTTGAAACTACGCCTGTTATCAGAGGACGGAAGCAGATGGATATTTGATGTGTCTATTCTCCGGTGAGTTACTTCTGTTAGCTCAGCGTTAGCTTGAAACTTTGCTAGCTTTTGTTCACTGCAACGATGTGACTGACGGGTAAAAGGAAAAAAACAATCGGAGAAATAAGAAATGAGTGATGTTGAAAAATGTTTTATCACTGTTTTTATGTGCAAGTAATCTGAAATGCTGTAATGATAAGTGGATTGTCTTTTATGTTGTACTTCTTTTAAGAGCATGTGCATTGTGTTATGATTGTGTTACTGGAGAGAAAATAGCGGAAATTTACTGATGTTGAATGTATTGAGGGAATATATGGACTTAACAAGCCTAATTATATGCCGTGTAGGTTGTTTTTTTTGTGCCTGATATCTACGTGGAGGAAACGGCGACAGGGCGGTTTTCGAGGCGTTGGAGGTGTTCCGGTCGTTGCCATAACTATGGGAAGAGCCGCTCTGTGGACTGGATCTGAACTTCGATTGGAGGACAGATAAGATTTCCACACAAGAAAAGAAACATATGGGAAAACAGAAACTGAAATGACTGAAACTGAACTTCTGTGGAAGAAATTCTGACTGACTTTTTATTTCTTTTGACTTGACTAAACAACTTAAGAAGCTTCTTTGGGGAAAGGAAATATAACTGGAATTTGTTTATAAAACCTACTGTGTAGTAAAGAGGAAAAAGTTACAGTTGTACCTGGGTACAGTAAGTTTTATTTTGTTGATTATCTTTATTCCTATGTGCTCAAACCTCTCTGGAGGAACAGAGATGAATTCATTTCCTTGCCGAATGTGATGCACAGTACTTTACTTTTTTATTTTCTTTCTGTTAAAGCCGAGCTTAGCAGGTGAATCAGCGCTAAGAGAGACATCCTTTGTTATTAAATGCACCCAGTTCTTTCAAACGAATCCTGGTCTTGTTTTACTTATTAATCCTCCTTTATGAATCTAGATTTAGATACTGATGTTACACGGTTTCACAGGTGAATAACCTTTGGTATCGCTGTCACATCACGTTACACTAACAACATTAGCATCATAGTGGAGCTAAAGTCTACAGGAAGTGTTACAATCATCTTAATGACTTGTTTTCTGTCCACATCTGGACAATATCACATTTAAATTAGTGATCTACGATACTGTAGTGAAGTTACTGTCAAACGAGGAACGATGTGCAGGGTTTGGTGGGGTGCGTCGTGGTCTAGGCAGATGAGACACGGAGCAATGAACGGGCAGTGAGCTGTGCAGAGAGGTCGGCTTAAATGCTGCAGTGATTGTTCATTCCTGCCAGCTGTGCTGTTAATCGTTTGGCTGATTGAGTCATCGCAGTGGAGCAGGAGGAGCATGACACTATCCATTGCTCTCTCAGTGTGCTGTCCTTGGACTGCTTGGAAAACCTGAAATGTGTGGCATATTATAATCCATCCATAGACAATGATGCACTGTGACTGTCATTGAATACTGATAGTCACACCAGCTTACACTGTACAGTTAGTGATTCAGCTAAACTGGCTGAGTGCAGCACTCAAGACAAGGTCAGAAGGACTTTCTGTTTGCAAACAAAGAAGCAGAGCAAATTGGAGGCAGAATGTCCCAAATAAAAGAGCCACTTACTTATGAAAGGAAATATTCCAAATGGACTGGTGCAGGAGATGACAGCACACGACTTCACCATGGTCAGATATTAGCCACACCCACCTGAAACCATAACAACAGAGACACTTAAATTAACAGGTTCATGATGTGATGATTGCAAGGTGAGTGTCAGCACGTTTCCTTTCACTTACATTCCAGAGAAGGAATCACAAAACTGGTGGCACTGAAGGAGCTAGCAGAAGTGCTAACTGCTATGTGCTATGCAGCGACGTATGCACTGTCAGTGTCAGATATGATCATGCCGTGCTGTTCACCTTCTCAAACAGATTTCTAGTTCATTAACACATATTTTCTGATGACAAAAATAGCCTTATCACCCGTCACAGGTCAGAGTGAGACCACAGAACAGGGGGAATGTCGAGCCATGAGCATGACAGCGAACTGGGAACTCTCCTGAGGAGAGTCTGCTCAGCTGCAGTCACTGAAAAACCCAGCCAGTGCTGGTCTAGGGCCTCCTGGTCTGGTGTTCTCAACGTATTTCAAGCATTGTGACTTGATTCCAACACAGAAGTTTACTGTACCTTGGTAAATCACGAAACACAAAGTCACATACCGTGCTGACGTTCCAATCTGACACCACGTCTTACCACTACCAGAAGTCAGCTCCTATTAGCCGCCTCTCAGCGGCCAGTGAGCGGTCTAGCTATACATGTACATCATTGGGGCAAATGCTCACATTTGATGGCATCTGGCACGTTGGAGAGGTGTTCTCTTCACGGATGAATCCCGGTTTACACTGTTCAGGGCAGATGGCAGACAGAGTGTGTGGCATCATGTGGGTGAGCGGTTTTCTGATGTCAGTGTTGTGGATGGAGTGGTCCATGGTGGCGGTGGGGTTATGGTATGGGCAGGCGTCTGTTATGGACCAAGAACACAGGTGCATTTTATTGATGGCATTCTGAATGTACAGAGATACCGTGACCAGATCCTGAGGCCCGTTGTTGTGCCGTACATCCAAGAACTTCACCTCATGTTGCAGCAGGATAATGCACGGCCCCATGCTGCAAGGATCTGTGCATAATTGTTGGAAGCTGAAAACGTCCCAGTTCTTGCATGGCCAGCATACTCACCGGACATGTCACCCATTGAGCATGTTTGGGATGCTCTGGATCGGCGTATACGACAGCGTGTACCAGTTCCTGCCAATATCCAGCAACTTATCACAGCCATTGAAGAGGAGTGGACCCCCCCCCAATAAAACCACACTGCACCTTTCAGAGTGTCCTTTTATTGTGGGCAGTCTAAGGCACACCTGTGCACTAATCATGGTGTCTAATCAGCATCTTGATATGGAACACCTGTGAGGTGGGATGGATTATCTCAGCAAAGGAGAAGTGCTCACTATCACACATTTAGACAGATTTGTGAACAATATTTGAGAGAAATGGTGATATTGTGCATGTGGAAAAAGTTTTAGATCTTTGAGTTCATCTCATAAAAAATGGGAGCAAAAACAAAAGTGTTGCGTTTATATTTTTGTTGAGTGTAAGACGAGTTTTTAATTCTCCTGATCTAAATCTTTCTCCTGCTGTTTAAATCTGAGGTCAGGTTTTGTCCACAAGGTGTCGCAGTTTCACTCTTTGATGTTCAACATGAGCTGCAGTTATTTCAAAATAAGAGTTTTTATTCATTTATTTCAACATTCATCCCGTCTTTACTAAAGAACTCTGATAACATCTGGATCTGAGGAGGAGGACTGTAACGCTCCAGGAGTCTGATTTTTAGTTTCTTCTAGTTAGATTTATTTATTACATAAAGTAAAATTACACTACAATCATATGTTCTACAGGTAATATAGATTTAGCCCTTTCAGTCACAGCATGTCTTCTGCTTTTATTTTGGAGTCATTTCTATATTTATTCCTTCATTATTTGATGAGAATAAATTTATTTTCTGGCTGCAGTGATTTCATTTTTGATTTCAGAATTATTTATAAAACAACTCTGAGAGCATCTGGATGTGGAGATTTAAAAAATAATAATCAGACCAAATCTAGATATATTTTAGATGTTTATTATTTGTAATAGTATTTTATTAATAAATATTTTTGCTCTTATTGAAATTCAAACTATTTTATAACAAATATATTTTATAAAATCACTATTATTTTATTTTTATCATTTCAATATTTGTTGTTATTCAAATGTTTTATTTTTTAATAAATGATATATTAATATAAAAGAGCTTTTTTTTTTAACTGCAGTTATTTTGTGATAAAATTTATTTTATGACATTTTTTGTCTGTCAGACCTAAAAACACTTTTAAAAGTAGAATTCTGACTATTTTCTGGTGTTTCATGTCATTTTTAGTGTTCTTTTTTTTAATAAATTTTCTTTGCTGCAGCTCCAGTTTGTCTCCACTAGAGGTCGCAGTCTGGCTGTTGGTTGAGCTGCTTTCATCTGCATTCAACAGTTTCTGTCTTCAATGAAACACTTCAGAGAAATGAAGGAATCAATGAAGAGCCTGAAGCTGCTGCAGAGCTTTCTGCTGCTCACACATGGTCTTCATCCTCAGAGCTCCTTCTGGTTCCAGCTGCTGCTCTCTGATGATCACACAATAAGAACAACACAACAACAACAATGAAAACACACAACAACCACACCAACTAGTTTGTTTAGTCTTTGGTTGATTTTTCTTCTTCTTCATATTATTATTATTATTTTCTGTGATTTTCATAAATATCTGTAATTTAATAAAAAAAACAAAAATCTCTAAAATGATCTCCAGGAAACAGCTATTTGCTATTTATTTATTATTATTTATTTACTACTATTTAGTTTTTTTTACTAATTATTTATTTGGTATTTATTTATTCCTATTATTTACATAGTATTTATTGATTTAGTATTTATTTATTACTATTTATTTTTTATTATTTATTTATTACTATTTATTTAATAATATTTATTGATTTAGAATTTATTTATTCCTATTCATTTATTTAGTATTTATTTATTGTTATTCATGTATTTAGTATTTATTTATTACTATTTATTTATTACCATTTATTCAATACTTATTTATTTCTATTAAATTATTTAGTATATATATATATATATATATATATATATATTACTATTTATTTATTATTTATTTATTAATATTCATTTATTTAGTATTTATTTATTACTATTCTTTTGATTAGTATTTATTTATTACCATTTATTTATTTAGTATTTCGGTAATTTTTACTTTGTAGTATTTCATATTTTTTACTCTTTGTACAGAGTTATTTCCTGATCAGTGCCTCTTTGGAGCAATTTTATCTTAAATTTGTCCTTTTATTTTTGCATTTTTCTGTTTTGTTTTGTGTCTTGTTTTGGTTGTTTTCACAGTTTTTACAGTTTTGAATATTACAGGATTGCACTGTTAATTTTAACATATTTTTCCTGACATCATTGCTGCCATTTTATACAGGTTGTTGATTTTTTTTAATCAATCAGCTTCTAATTTGAAAAGATAATGATTTTTGATGTGGACATTATTTACAATCTTGGCCTTTTTTAAGGGTTAATATGAAAATCTATATGTCTGACATTTTTATTGTGATTTTACTAGATATTATCTGTGATTTAACAAGAATAAATAAGAAATTTCATTAATATTTACAGCTAAAACGTTCTTTTTTCCAGTGCAGCTCTGGTTTTTGTAGCTCCAGCATTAACTGAAGCTCCATCCCGGTACTTTGATGAATTATTGTATCTGAGAGCTGCATTAAAGGAAAACCTTTTGCTGTAAAGGGAATTCCACAATTTACTGCTTCATAACTATTCCTGTTACTGTTCCATCATCAGGAGGACGTCTCAGTGTGTCTGTCCTGATGGAAACATCAGCAGCACTTCCAGTTCATTTCTGATGTTCTCATGATGTACATCTGTTTGACTTTGATTCCATTAAAGCTCTGCTGAACATGAACACTGAGGAAATACTGAGGCTGATGGACTTCTTTCTGATTGGTTACATCCACAGGTCACTTTTCAATCTCTTCAACACAACAGCAATAATTATGGAGCAAACTGTGACAACATTCACCTTACTTTAACACAAAAACAGTTTTAATGATCCAGATACTCATGAAACCAAACACAGAAAAACAACAAAACTCTCGGAGAAATGGTTAGAATGGAAGGAGTCGTAGTAGCACTAACCAGGAGGTCTAGAAGGAGTCATAGTTCCACTAATCAGGAGGTCTAGAAGGAGTCATAGTTCCACTAATCAGGAGGTGTAGAAGGAGTCATAGTTCCACTAATCAGGAGGTCTAGAAGGAGTCATAGTTCCACTAACCAGGAGGTCTAGAAGGAGTCATAGTTCCACTAACCAGGAGGTCTAGAAGGAGTCATAGTTCCACTAATCAGGAGGTCTAGAAGGAGTCATAGTTCCACTAACCAGGAGGTCTAGAAGGAGTCATAGTTCCACTAATCAGGAGGTGTAGAAGGAGTCATAGTACCACTAATCAGGAGGTCTAGAAGGAGTCATAGTTCCACTAATCAGGAGGTCTAGAAGGAGTCATAGTTCCACTAATCAGGAGGTCTAGAAGGAGTCATAGTTCCACTAACCAGGAGGTCTAGAAGGAGTCATAGTTCCACTAACCAGGAGGTCTAGAAGGAGTCATAGTTCCACTAATCAGGAGGTCTAGAAGGAGTCATAGTTCCACTAACCAGGAGGTCTAGAAGGAGTCATAGTTCCACTAATCAGGAGGTCTAGAAGGAGTCATAGTTCCACTAATCAGGAGGTCTAGAAGGAGTCATAGTTCCACTAACCAGGAGGTCTAGAAGGAGTCATAGTTCCACTAATCAGGAGGTCTAGAAGGAGTCATAGTTCCACTAACCAGGAGGTCTAGAAGGAGTCATAGTTCCACTAACCAGGAGGTCTAGAAGGAGTCATAGTTCCACTAATCAGGAGGTCTAGAAGGAGTCATAGTTCCACTAACCAGGAGGTCTAGAAGGAGTCATAGTTCCACTAATCAGGAGGTCTAGAAGGAGTCATAGTTCCACTAACCAGGAGGTCTAGAATGAGTCATAGTTCCACTAATCAGGAGGTGTAGAAGGAGTCATAGTACCACTAACCAGGAGGTCTAGAAGGAGTCATAGTTCCACTAATCAGGAGGTCTAGAAGGAGTCATAGTTCCACTAACCAGGAGGTCTAGAAGGAGTCATAGTACCACTAATCAGGAGGTCTAGAAGGAGTCATAGTACCACTAATCAGGAGGTCTGGAAGGAGTCATAGTTCCACTAATCAGGAGGTCTAGAAGGAGTCATAGTACCACTAATCAGGAGGTCTAGAAGGAGTCATAGTACCACTAATCAGGAGGTCTGGAAGGAGTCATAGTTCCACTAACTTCTGATGTCCACATTTTCAACATTGTTTGGAAATCTTGGAGCATTTTTTGGTGAAAAAGAACGCTAAAAATGTTTTTTTTAAGAACGTTCACATAAAAATCAACCAAAATCCACTGGATTTTGGTTGATTTTTATGTGAATGTTCTTAAAGAAAATATTAGAAGTTTTACTGATATTTATGGAATCACTAAATATTTTTAGGATTTTTTTGAAGATTTTTGCTCATTTTTTGAAAATATCTAGATAGAATATAATGAATAGAATGTTCTTGTCACATTTGGTGGATTTTTTTAGAATAAAACTTTTAAGGGATTTTACAGTTTTCTTCATGAAGGTTTTGCAAATTTTCAGAAATTTGGGGAATTTTTTTGCTGAATTTTTGGATTTTTTTAGACAAGGGAACTATATTTTGGTGCCTTCATTTTGCTGGATGACCAACCACCTTGTGTGGTGGAAAATGTGGATTGTTGTTGTATTTTCGCGTGAACGTGTGCGACTTACGTTTCACTCTGTGGCCACTTGATGGCTTTTCTGTTGTACGTTTACTGGTTTTTGTTGTTGTTTTCTACTGTTTTTCGGGTTAAATATGATGAGGTAACAGGTCTCTCCTCCTCTAAATGGCATCAGAAGGAGATCCTACGCTGCTCTCAGCTTCACTCGCATGAGAACGTTAGGACAGGGTTTAATCCCCAGATATTATTTATATTCCATCAGTGTTGTACACGTGTCAATAAAATAACTGTTCACTGTGTTTTACATTCAGTACAACATCAGCGGCTGCATGCAAAAGAAGAAAGACACTAGATTGCACTGTCACTGTTTGTTTTTCTGTTTTTGTTTTGGTGTGTAGCCTAGATTTTTATTGTTCTGATTGTGTGTCTTGAGAAGCCATGTGTAACTTACTGAGTCCTACCTACACTGTTCTAGTGGAGATGCTATTATTTTATGTTAATTCATAAATTATTTATTGCAGTCTTGCAATACCATTGAGGTGTAATGTGACTTTTCTGTTTGTACACTGGGATTATTTAGTTTAAATCTGTGCACCAAGTTGCAGTTTTACAAACGCTGTTAAAAGCGATGTGAGCTTTAAGTTTTAATAAAGCCACAGCAGTTACACATAACTTGTTGTCATGTTTTCCTTCTTTCTTTAGGGGACCAGAACAGGTGTTGTACAATGAACGTGGTGTTTTTAGATGTCAGTGTCAAGAAAATTACATCCATGCATTATTAACAACTTTTAGAATGACAAAAAGAATCATATCGGATCATATCGGATTGGATCGGTATCGGATCGGTATCGGCTGATCCTGAAGGCTGCAGTATCGATATCGGTATCGGATGTAAAAAGTGGTATCGAGCCATCCCTAGTATTGATAATGGAGTTGTTTGACATATTCATCATTTGTTTCCAATCATTTCTTTGTACAGTTGCTTCATCCTTACTTGATGCTTCTCAAGGACTCTGGTTGTTGTAGTTCTGACGGTGTTCACGTTGGCAAAGGTTGCATTGTCTCTCAGCACTCTGTCCCGAGTTTCCCTCAGCTTTATGGCATTGTTTGCAATGACCATATCAATGACAGATGTTTCCTGGACATCTGTGAAAACTTGACCTCTCCCTCCTGTAGGTGGCAGCCTATGCAGCCTACAGACAGTACAGGAATATGAAACACAAAATACTACAGTCAATAGATTTCCCAAAATGCCAGCTGATGTAAAAACAGATTACTTTTTGTCAAATCTGGTACAGTATGGTAATCGTGGGATGCATGTCTTACCTGTTTTGCTGGAAAATTCTCATAATTGTTGCAACTGTCGGACGCTGCAGGTTTGGCTGCACCCTTGAACCAGCCTCTGGAAAAGAGAGTCCATGATTTACCACATGGCCAATCTCTGTGGCCCTAATTTCATCAGAGACCACAGCTTCTGCTCTTCCTGCTCTTCCTGCTCTTCCTGCTCTTCCTGCTCTTCCTGCTCTTCCTGCTCTTCCTGCTCTTCCTGCTCTTCCTGCTCTTCCTCTTGCTCTTCCTCTCCTTCCTCCTCTCCCTCTCCTGGCCACTCTTCTCTCTCCACCAACCTCAGCCGGTGCTCTTTGATCCATATTTCCAAAGGAAAAACAATCAGAAGCCACTCCTTTTACGTGGTTTCTGATGAGGCCAAACACAGATCACCTGCACTGGTTTTCAGCTGACAGCTACACTCAGCTGTGTGTAATTACCTCATCTTTTCATTTATTGTAATTTTCAATATTTTGATTTTCAATCTATTGATTGATTTTCAATAGATTTCAGTGTATCTGCAGCAGAAATTCCCCCCCATCATTCTGTTCTGATTGTGTTTTTAACTGTTTTGAACACAGTGTTAGCGTTTGAACAATGTGCTGTGAAGGTCCAGTGTTCTGCAGGAGGTGAACTGGAAACTGAGAAAAGAGTCCATAATTGTGGTGACTGTGGTCACTGAATGCATTTTGTGTCAAACAATGAAAGTGATTCTCAGTTTGCTCCTCATGGACTGCTGTTCTGCAGACTGTTCAGAGTTTGAACATGTATGTGTGTTAGCAATAAAAAACAAACGGTAATGTCATGAACAGACGTTAAACGGTAAAATCAGGTGAAGCAGCTTCACTTTAACTGCTGGATTAAAGAGAACATTCAAAGAAAAGCAGCTTTTCATGGCTGTTTGCTGTGTTTTACTGCTTTTCAATGTTTTTCTGCTCTCTGAGGTCTCGACTTTGAACAACAGCAGTGAGTCCAAGGCTGCTCATAAACCTTGAACCAAACAGACCTCCTCCTCTTCCTCCTCTTCCTCCTCAGAGCGTTTATTGGGGCTATCAGACAGTTTGGTGTCTCCTCTTTGTCCTCGTCCTCCGCTGGACCGAGCAGCAGCGTCCATCTGTGGCCGACGGACGGATGAAAGGACGGATTGTGTTTCTGGAACTAAAGGCTTCGGCCTGATGGCCCCCAATAAACCTGCAGCGTGGCTTCACCAGCAAAGGGAGAGAAAACAGCAGACGTGTGGGTCTATGGCGGAAATAAAGAGTTTAAAAAGCATCTGGAGCACGAGGTGGACATATTGGTGCAGTTTTATCTACGTTTATGAAGTTTTGGTGCATTAGGTTAAAGGTTTCTAAGGTTTGGTGGATCAGTGTCCATATTTCTGACATTGTGGGGCATCAGTTTACAGCTTTTAGGTGTTTTTGTGCATCAGTTTACAGCTTTTAGGTGTTTTTGTGCATCAGTTTGCAGCTTTTAGGTGTTTTTGTGCATCAGTTTGCAGCTTTTAGGTGTTTTTGTGCATCAGTTTGCAGCTTTTAGATGTTTTTGTGCATCAGTTTGCAGCTTTTAGGTGTTTTTGTGCATCAGTTTGCAGCTTTTAGGTGTTTTTGTGCATCAGTTTGCAGCTTTTAGATGTTTTTGTGCATCAGTTTGCAGCTTTTAGATGTTTTTGTGCATCAGTTTGCAGCTTTTAGGTGTTTTTGTGCATCAGTTTGCAGCTTTTAGGTGTTTTTGTGCATCAGTTTGCAGCTTTTAGATGTTTTTGTGCATCAGTTTGCAGCTTTTAGATGTTTTTGTGCATCAGTTTGCAGCTTTTAGGTGTTTTTGTGCATCAGTTTGCAGCTTTTAGGTGTTTTTGTGCATCAGTTTACAGCTTTTAGGTGTTTTTGTGCATCAGTTTGCAGCTTTTAGGTGTTTTTGTGCATCAGTTTACAGCTTTTAGATGTTTTTGTGCATCAGTTTGCAGCTTTTAGGTGTTTTTGTGCATCAGTTTACAGCTTTTAGGTGTTTTTGTGCATCAGTTTGCAGCTTTTAGGTGTTTTTGTGCATCAGTTTACAGCTTTTAGGTGTTTTTGTGCATCAGTTTACAGCTTTTAGGTGTTTTTGTGCATCAGTTTGCAGCTTTTAGGTGTTTTTGTGCATCAGTTTACAGCTTTTAGGTGTTTTGTGCATCAGTTTGCAGCTTTTAGGTGTTTTTGTGCATCAGTTTGCAGCTTTTAGGTGTTTTTGTGCATCAGTTTGCAGCTTTTAGGTGTTTTTGTGCATCAGTTTACAGCTTTTAGATGTTTTTGTGCATCAGTTTGCAGCTTTTAGGTGTTTTTGTGCATCAGTTTACAGCTTTTAGATGATTTTGTGCATCAGTTTACAGCTTTTAGGTGTTTTTGTGCATCAGTTTGCAGCTTTTAGGTGTTTTTGTGCATCAGTTTGCAGCTTTTAGATGTTTTTGTGCATCAGTTTGCAGCTTTTAGGTGTTTTTGTGCATCAGTTTGCAGCTTTTAGGTGTTTTTGTGCATCAGTTTGCAGCTTTTAGGTGTTTTTGTGCATCAGTTTGCAGCTTTTAGGTGTTTTTGTGCATCAGTTTGCAGCTTTTAGGTGTTTTTGTGCATCAGTTTGCAGCTTTTAGATGTTTTTGTGCATCAGTTTGCAGCTTTTAGGTGTTTTTGTGCATCAGTTTGCAGCTTTTAGGTGTTTTTGTGCATCAGTTTGCAGCTTTTAGGTGTTTTTGTGCATCAGTTTGCAGCTTTTAGATGTTTTTGTGCATCAGTTTGCAGCTTTTAGGTGTTTTTGTGCATCAGTTTGCAGCTTTTAGGTGTTTTTGTGCATCAGTTTACAGCTTTTAGGTGTTTTTGTGCATCAGTTTACAGCTTTTAGGTGTTTTTGTGCATCAGTTTGCAGCTTTTAGGTGTTTTTGTGCATCAGTTTACAGCTTTTAGATGTTTTTGTGCATCAGTTTGCAGCTTTTAGGTGTTTTTGTGCATCAGTTTACAGCTTTTAGGTGTTTTTGTGCATCAGTTTGCAGCTTTTAGGTGTTTTTGTGCATCAGTTTACAGCTTTTAGGTGTTTTTGTGCATCAGTTTACAGCTTTTAGATGTTTGTGTGCATCAGTTTACAGCTTTTAGATGATTTTGTGCATCAGTTTACAGCTTTTAGGTGTTTTTGTGCATCAGTTTGCAGCTTTTAGATGTTTTTGTGCATCAGTTTGCAGCTTTTAGATGTTTTGTTGAATCTATTTCTGTGTTGTTTCAGGACATCAGTAACGAGCCTTTAATGTTTTGATGAATCGCTATTCAAATTTTTGTTGTTTTTCTGCCTCATGTTTCAGATTTTTCATGTTTTGGTGCATCAGTTTACAGCTTTTAGATGTTTTTGTGCACTGACACCCTTTTTTTTTTTTAGATTTTGATTCATTTCTGAACACATTTTAGGTGTTTTTGTGCCTCCAGGTCTTTCATTTCGTGGTGCGTCACATTTTTAATGTTATTTCACATTAAAATGATCTTCTCAGGTGTGTGGACACGCTAACAGCTCCATGAAGTCGATGACGAGTCAGAAAACAGGAAGTAATGAAGTCAAATCCCTCTCTTGGCAGCAGCTCGGTTTCCTTTCCTTCTTACGGTCCGTCATATAAATTTATACGACGTCTGAGTGACTTTTACACGACAAACTGTGATTTTACTGCAGCTTCAGCCTGACCTGCGTCTCCATTAGCACTCATTATCTGATAAATTAGAATGTTGTTCTGCATTCTGGATGTGATTTATGAGGAATTACTGGATCCTGGGTGACTTCAAAAGAGTCCAAAAATAACAACCATGTTACTGAAATCCAGCAGTTTTAGGCTCAGATTTCACTTTTTGTTCTCTTTAAAGTCGCTGGAGGTGAAATGTTCCCATGATGTAAATAAATGCAGATCTTTCTCACAGTTAAGCTCAAAATTGTTCATATTCAGCTCATTTTTAGATTTATTTGTGATTTTGTATTTCATTTTTATGCGTCTTGTGGCTGAAAGTGACATAAAAAGTGATAAAAGTGGATAAATATGATGTAGAAGTTCATGATGGATTTTAGCAGAAATCCAGACAAACTTCAGACCTGAAACATGAGAATCTGTGGAGGAACCAAAGAGAGGAAAATCAGCAGGAAGAGGACAGAAAATGAGGCCAATTAAAGATTTAATGAGTGGAATCACACAAAGACATTTTAGTGTTTACTCCTGAAAATCAAACTGTTCAAAGAGAATCTGTGTCTGATTTTACAGAAAGACTTTAATGATAAACTGAAGCTGTTTAGAATGTTAAGAATTCATTAGATTTGAGCTGCTTTCAGCTTTTTGTGCTTTAAACATTCAAAGTTTGTTTTACTTTAGATTTTCAGCTGCTTTGTGGATTTGAACACTTTCAGTTTCATTTGTTTTTGTTTCATTTTATTTGTTTTTCTTTGATTTCATTTGTTTCTTGTTTCTTTGTTTAGTTTTGTTTGGTTTCATTTGCTTTTCTTTTTTTTTTGCTTGGCTTTCTTTGTTTTTGTTTGTTTTATCTGTTTCTTGATCGCTTCTTTGGGTTTTATTTGTTGTTTTATTTGGTTTTCTTTGATTCTCTTTGGTTTTATTGTTTTTCTTGTTTTCTCTGGTTTTCTTTTAGTTTTCTCTGGTTTTCTTTTAGTTTTCTCTGGTTTTGTTTTGGTTTTCTTTTAGTTTTCTCTGGTTTTCTTTTGGTTTTCTCTGGTTTTCTCTGGTTTTCTTTTAGTTTTCTCTGGTTTTCTTTTGGTTTTCTCTGGTTTTCTTTTGGTTTTCTCTGGTTTTCTCTGGTTTTCTTTTAGTTTTCTCTGGTTTTCTTTTGGTTTTCTCTGGTTTTCTTTTGGTTTTCTCTGGTTTTCTCTGGTTTTCTTTTAGTTTTCTCTGGTTTTGTTTTGGTTTTCTTTTAGTTTTCTCTGGTTTTCTTTTAGTTTTCTCTGGTTTTGTTTTGGTTTTCTTTTAGTTTTCTCTGGTTTTCTTTTAGTTTTCTCTGGTTTTCTTTTGGTTTTCTCTGGTTTTCTCTGGTTTTCTTTTAGTTTTTCTGGTCTTCTGAGCTTTTCCTGCTCCTTCTTCGGCCTCCTGGACGCTCTATTCACCGTATTTCTGCTCCAAACTGCTCTGATCTGAACATTTGTGAACAAAAGCTGATTTATTTCCTCTCTGGCTAAGTACAGTCGGACCACGTGACGCGGCTCTGGGCCAATCAGAGGCCGAGGAGCAGGTGAGGCAGCGGGTTGGTCGGCTGGAGGATGGACGCGGCTTCAGCTGCAAACTGCGTTTTACTGTCGCCCTAAAGTGTTTTTATAGAAACCATAAACAGATGTCTCTGACTAATTTTTACTCCATGATGGGGCTGCAGAGCGACGAGCCCTACGCCGCTGCGCTGCAGCCTCCGGCCGGCTGCTCCCGCTCCGTCCGGCCGCTGGAGGCGGAGGAGGAGGAGGGGACGCCCGGCGCGCACATCCCGGACTTCTCGCACTTCTCCGGCAAACCGGGGACGTTAGCCGGCTTCTCTCCGTGGACCGGGGCCGCCGCGGCCTCCGTCCCGGGCCTCTTCTTGCCCTGCTACCACAGCGACCCGCTGGTCTCCGGAGGCTCCGACTCAAGCTTTGTGCGCGGCTGGGAAGGCGCGGCCCCGGCACCGGAGAGCGCGCTGTCGCAGGTTTCGGCCGCTTTTCCAGCCGCGTGCGTTCCCGCGCAGAGCGAACCGAGCCCGGGGTTCGACCCGGTGAAGCCCGAGAGCTCCCCGCCGTCCCACGGCAGCCCCGGGGAGTCCGGCTTCTGCAGCCCGCCAGAGGTGGTCCTGGAGCGGCTCGGCGCGGCGGAGGAGCCGAAGAAGGAAACCGAGGAGCGGAACCGGGCCGCCGCTCCGCCGCAGAACGAGTCCGGTAACAGCAGCAGGAACCGGGGGAGGTTTGGGAGACTTTACGGCCCAATAAATGTCCGCAAACCGGAAAACACCAAGTTCACAGTCCGTTAAAAAAAAAAAAAAACACGGAGCGGCTTTTAGAGAGAAAAGATCCAGAATTAAGAAATTAAAACCAAGCTGCCAATTATTTAATTTAATTGAGTTTAAATCAGATCTAAACGTGGGAAACCTGAACCTGATAATTAACTCTGATTTTTATTCTTATTCTAAACTTCAAATAAAATAGAAACGACAAGAATTGATCTGGTTCCTGTTTAAGAATCAAATCCATCCAACAACAATAATCAGTGATTAAAGAGTGTTTTATATTTAATTACTATAATTATGAAGACACGTTTTAAAGCTGAGAAAATGTAGAAATTACATTAAAATAAATAAAAAGAAAGAAGAAAAGAGAAGGACTGATCTGATGATAACAGCATTTACTTTAACAGATATTAATAAAGAGCTTTTGTGCTTTTTCATGTTTTTCTTCCTGTTTGAGAATTAAATTAATTCAACTACAATAATTAAGATTAAAATCGTGTTTTATTTTTAATTACTATAATTGTGAAGATTGAAAAACGTAGAAATTAAATGAAAATAAATTAAAAAGACAAAGAAGGAAAGACCAGAACTGATCCGACAATAACATTAATTAAGGATAATTTTAACAAAGCTCTTGCTTTAAATTAACTTTAATTAAATAAAATTTACTACATTCCAGATTCAGAGCTCTTATTGTGAAATCCTGACACGAGTTTTTGTAAATGTTTGAACAAAAATATGAAATGAAAAATGTTCAGCGAATTTCGAATAAAAATATATTTGACTGGGTTTAGTTTTTAGATTTATCTTTAATTATTTCATGTTTTTAGTTGTTTCTTTTCATTTTTTATTTCATTATTGCAATTATTTAAGCAAACATTAAAACCAGTTTCTCCTTCAGCAGATTTCTGCTTTTTCACGTTTTTGTTCCAGTTTCAGAATTAAATTCATCCAACAACAATAACTAGCGTTTAAATAATGTTTATATTTAATTATGATAATTAGGAAGGGTTTATTTTTCATCTCTGTAATTATGAAGACACGTTTTAAAGGTTTTATTTTTATTTTCTATAATTATGAAGACACGTTTTAAAGGTTTTATTTTTATTTTCTATAATTATGAAGACACGTTTTAAAGGTTTTATTTTTATTTTCTATAATTATGAAGACACGTTTTAAAGGTTTTATTTTCATTTTCTATAATTATGAAGACACGTTTTAAAGGTTTTATTTTTATTTTCTATAATTATGGAGACACGTTTTAAAGGTTTTATTTTCATTTTCTATAATTATGGAGACATGATTTAAAGGTTTTATTTTCATTTTCTATAATTATGGAGACATGATTTAAAGGTTTTATTTTCATTTTCTATAATTATGGAGACATGATTTAAAGGTTTTATTTTCATTTTCTATAATTATGAAGACACGTTTTAAAGGTTTTATTTTTATTTTCTATAATTATGAAGACACGTTTTAAAGGTTTTATTTTCATTTTCTATAATTATGAAGACACGTTTTAAAGGTTTTATTTTTATTTTCTATAATTATGGAGACACGTTTTAAAGGTTTTATTTTCATTTTCTATAATTATGGAGACATGATTTAAAGGTTTTATTTTCATTTTCTATAATTATGGAGACATGATTTAAAGGTTTTATTTTCATTTTCTATAATTATGAAGACACGTTTTAAAGGTTTTATTTTTATTTTCTATAATTATGAAGACACGTTTTAAAGGTTTTATTTTTATTTTCTATAATTATGGAGACACGTTTTAAAGGTTTTATTTTCATTTTCTATAATTATGGAGACATGATTTAAAGGTTTTATTTTCATTTTCTATAATTATGGAGACATGATTTAAAGGTTTTATTTTCATTTTCTATAATTATGAAGACACGTTTTAAAGGTTTTATTTTCATTTTCTATAATTATGAAGACACGTTTTAAAGGTTTTATTTTTATTTTCTATAATTATGAAGACACGTTTTAAAGGTTTTATTTTTATTTTCTATAATTATGGAGACACGTTTTAAAGGTTTTATTTTTATTTTCTATAATTATGAAGACACGTTTTAAAGGTTTTATTTTTATTTTCTATAATTATGGAGACACGTTTTAAAGGTTTTATTTTTATTTTCTATAATTATGAAGACACGTTTTAAAGGTTTTATTTTTATTTTCTATAATTATGAAGACACGTTTTAAAGGTTTTATTTTTATTTTCTGTAATTATGGAGACATGATTTAAAGGTTTTTGTTGGAGATCAGAAGAAAAATAAAGTTTCATTAAATCCACCTGGATTTAATTTAAATTAACTGATGCAGGAATTAGAATAAATATTGTTTTTATTTACTGATTTATTGACACAGAATGTGTGTGACTTTTTAAAAATAATGATTTAATAATCTGAACTCTGCAGCTTCTTTTGTTCTGTTGCTCTGTTTTAAAAGAGGCTTTTATTTTGTAGGAGGTCGGCTCAATAATCATCCATCCATCCATCCATCCATCCATCCATCCTCTATACACCGCTTTATCCTCACTAGGGTCATGGGGGGTGCTGGAGTCTATCCCAGCTGACTCTGGTGAAGGCAGGGGACACCCTGGACAGGTCGCTCAATAATAATAATAGTAGTAGTAGTAATAATAATAATAATAATAATAATAATAATAATAATAATAATGATAATAATAGTAGTAGTAGTAGTAGTAATAGTAATAATAATAATAATAATAATTAGAATTATAATTCATCAGTTTATGATTTAAAAAGCTCCACAGCCGCTCCAGAAACTGAAGCTCAATAATTCACATTAATATTGGATTTAAATTAATGTTATAACGGAGCTCTGAGTTTCACAGTTTTTACTTTTTTATTTTTCTGATTCTTGTATCCACTCAAACACACAGAAACCAGCAGGGAACGTTCCCACAACGTTTTGTGGAACATAACCTGATAAATCCTCCTCTGAATGTTTGAATTAAAACTAATGTAACTCAGTTTTAATCTTAAACATTAAAATGATTTATTTTCAGCATCAATAATGTTCGATAACGTTGTAGGAATGTTCCCTGATGGTTTCTGTGTGTTTGAACCGACATAAAAATCAGAAAATACGATCAGAATAAATTCTATGAGCCGAAACTTTATCATTTTTAAAATTTAAAGGTTCTTAACTTCAACACAATCTGAGTTTTAGGAGGAAAATTCTGATTAATGTTCCGTTATCAGAGCTCATAGAATTTATTCTGATCATATTTTCTGATTTTAATGTGGAATAAAACACAGAAACCATCAGGGAACGTTCCCACAACGTTATCTAACATTAACGATGCTGAAATTAAATCATTTTCATATTCAGAAAGGTTTTTTCAAGGTTAAAAGTTAATTAAATCATTTTCAATTAAGCCAGTTTCTGGAGCAGCTCTGGAGCTTTTTAAACCATAAACTGATGAATTATTATTATTATTATTATTGTTCTTGAACCGGCCTCCTACAAAATAAAAGCCTCTGTTAAAACAGAGCAAAAAGAGCTGCAGAGTTCAGATTATTCATTAAATGAAGAATTACTTTATTTACTATTTTATTATTTTTAGTTTTTTCTGCCAAACGTGAAATAATTAAAGATAAATCCAAAAACTAAGCCCAGCCATCTGGTTGAATTTATTTTTATTGGAAATTCTCTGAACATTTTTCATTTAATATTTTTGTTCAAACATTTGGAAAACTCACTTCAGGATTTCACAATAAGAGCTCTGAATCTGGAGTCTAGTTAATTAAATTTAACTTAATTTAAGCTAATTTACTTACAAAACCTCTATTAATATCTGTTAAAAGTAATTAATTATTATCAGATCAGTTCTGGTCTTTTCTTCTTTGTCTTTTTAGTTTATTTTAATTTAATTTTTACATTTTTTCAGCTTTAAAATGAGTCTTCATAATTATAACAATTTAAAATGGAACCTTCATAATTATGGTAATTAAACATCAAACAGTCTTTAAACACTAATTATTGTTGTTGGATGAAATTAATTCTTAAACCTGAACAAAAACGTGAAAAAGCAGAAATCTACTGAAATAAATTTAAAAAGAGAAACCGGTTTTATTAAATGTTTGTTAAAAATAGTTGTAGTAATTAAATCATTTTAAATAATGTTTGTCTGACATTAAAACTGAACTAAAACAGCTTTTATTCAGATTAAAGGAGGATTTTTCCAGATTTAAACAACATTTAAAAAACTTTTCATGATTTTTCCATAAAGCTGTGATTTATTCCTGGAGGTGGATGTTTTTATTTGCGGTGTTCTGGGGGACGCTATTCAGGGAGCACACAACAACAAAACAGGAACGTTAAAGGAACATATTAGGAGAATTTTATTCTGCCTTCAGGAGCAACAATCAGAGAAAAATGAACTTCCTGCTGGAAACTAGAAACTTTTATTCTGGAAAATAAATCCTGAATTTTTTGTATTTTATGATTTTGGCTGCAGCTGTTTGAATATTTAAATCTGTGAAGCAACAAATCTGAATTTAAATGAGAAATTTTATTATAAAGTAAACATTATTTTGTTAACTCAACTCTTCACAATAAAGTTTTTTCCACTGTAAAAGAAATGTGTCAAAAATAAAGTAAAAAATGCTGAAAAAAGAGTAAAACCTTTGAAAACTACCGGAATTATGAGCTTAGAAATATGCTTTTATGCGATTTAAATAAAAAAACACACACTAATTTTGTAGTTTCTACAGTTAAATGATTTAGAAGAATTAATTTTTAATGTGGACATTTATTTACAGGAAATTAAAACTTTATTTTCTGTGATTTTATTATAAATTATCAGGGGAAATTTGTAAAATATCAGTTTATGCTTTAATAATAATAATTATCATTTAAATGCAATAAAAATAACAATAATCACAAAAATAAATAATTTCTTATTTTTAAAAACACAGATTTTAATGTTAATAATGTTTATTATTCATAGTTTGTTTTTTTAGGGGACAACATATTTTAATGCATTCTGTGGTTTAATTATTATCATTACTTTTGTAGATGTCTGTAATTTGTTAAATATGGAAAATACCGAAAACAATCATTTAAACAGTTATTTATTGATTTTTAATCCTTCTAAAATAAAATTATGATACTTCTGCTGATTTAAATTCAATAAAAACTGTAATTTTTCTGTCAGCTGTATAAAAACTAGTAACTGTTTACTGAAAAATCTTTATTTTTATATATTTTTCCAGTGCTGCTGCTGCTGTTGTTGTTTTGTTTGTTTGTTTTATAGTTTACATGTAAATTAATGCTTTTTACCTCATATACTAATATTACATTTTCATCACATCAGGCAAACTTTATATGAATATGAAATATATATGTATATATATTTTTTACATTTTAGACGTTTTGTTTTTTACATGTAAATGAACATTTTTATTTAGTGGTTTTGCCAGATATTTTCTCTAATTTAACTAAACAGGAACAATCTGTAAAATAACAATACATTTTCATCTAGAGTAACATTTTTTCTGCTATTTTAAGAGATAGTGTCTCTAATTGAACAACATGGAGAAAATCTGCAAAATAACAATAAACTTTTGGTAAATTTCCATGTCTTTAAATTATTATTTCATATTTTTAAAGTCCTTTTACACATTTTTCCCCACAATAAATAAATTCTTTATTCTGACAGTAACATGATTATAGTTTCTGGGGGGACATTTCCATGTTTTATTCTATTTGTTTAACAAT
This sequence comes from Acanthochromis polyacanthus, assembly GCF_021347895.1. Classification (NCBI taxonomy): domain Eukaryota; kingdom Metazoa; phylum Chordata; class Actinopteri; family Pomacentridae; genus Acanthochromis; species Acanthochromis polyacanthus. The sequence goes on along the minus strand of NC_067127.1, from coordinate 37,792,769 downwards.
TATTTTTAAAAATCCTTTTACACATTTTATCCAACATGTACATAACGATTTTATTTTGTGATTTTACCAGATATTAGCTCTAATTTACCAATGCTGAAAAATGTGTCAAATAACAGTAAATATTTGTATTTTAAAACAATTCTTCACCAATTCTTCATCTTTATAGAGACATTTTTGAATGTGTAAATACACATTTTATTCTGATATTGCACTAATTATCATCTGTAATTTAACAAAATCGAGAAAATCTGTAAAATAATGGTAATTTTTAAAATACATTTCTGTGTTTTAAAGACATTGTTTATTATTTTTTAATCCTTTCACATATACTTTGCACATTTTTTTTTTACATGTAAATTAACATTTTATTCTGTGAGTTTTCCAGATATTTTCTCTAATTTAACAGCATGGGGGAAATCTGTAAAGTAACAGTGGATTCTGGCAAATGTCCATTTTTTAAAATCATCATTTGACATTTTTAATCCTTTTACACACTTTAATACTTTAATAATGACTTTATTCTGATTTTCTTTTTTGTTTTTTATTAGTTACTGGCTGTAATTTAACAAATGGAACATTTGTAAAAAAAAAATAACGGTAACATTTTGTAAAATTTTCATATTTTAAAATAACTATTTACCATTTTTAATCCTTTTACACACTTTATCCAATATATAAGTAAAAATATTATTCTGCGATTTTTACCAGATATTCTCTCTAAAATAACGGTAAATTTCGGTAAATTTCTATGCTTTAAAATCCTTATTTAGTGTTAAAATTATTTTACAAATTTTCTCCAACAATAAATAAAAACTTTATTCTGAAATTGATCTAGTTATTTGTAATTTAACAAAATGGAGAAAATTTGTAAAATAGTGATACATTTTCTGTAGATTTATTTTTAAAACAATTATTTCCTATTTTTCAATCCTTTTATCCGCATTTTTCAGCATATATTTAGATATGAACATTTTTATTCTGAGATTTTTTCCAGATATTATCTCCAGTTTAACAACATGGGGAAATTTTGTAAAATAATGTTAAATTTTCATATTTTTAAACCATTATTTACTATTCTTTAATCCTTTTACACAATTTATCCAACAATAAATACTGATTTTTTTCTCACATGTTACTAATTATTACCTGTAATTTGACAGCATGGGGAAAATCTGTACAGTACCGGTAAATTAAGTTCCATAATTTAAAACCATTATTTACTGTTTTAATCCTTTTAATACACATTTTAAAACATGTAAATGAGTTTTTTTCAGTTATTTTACTATTTATTACCTGTAATTTAATAAAATGGAGATAATTAGTGAAGTAATGGGACATTTTTGTAAAATTTAAACTAATTATTTGCTTTTTAAAAAAAATCTGTTTACACATTTTATTCAACACGTAAATGAACATTTTTGTTCTGATATTCTACTAGTTATTACCCCCCCCTGCTGATATTTGACCTAACTCCCTCTCTCTGCTGCCCCCCACAGGTAACCCCTCTGCGGGGTGGATCCAGGCCCGCTCGGGCAGGAAGAAGCGCTGCCCCTACACCAAGCAGCAGACCCTGGAGCTGGAGAAGGAGTTCCTGTTCAACATGTACCTGAGCCGGGACCGGAGGCTGGAGGTGGCCGGGCTGCTGCAGCTCACAGAGAGGCAGGTCAAGATCTGGTTCCAGAACCGCCGCATGAAGATGAAGAAGCTCATGATCCGGGAGAGGAGGACCGTCCACCAGTAGCAGCCAGGGGCAGGAAGTGATGTCACGGCCAGAGGTGTGACGTCACGCTGGGTCCAGAATCAGCTCCACTCAAAGCACATCTGCTGGTTTTATCGTTTAGCACTGAAATATTTTCAGGAGAAAATGAACAAACAGAACAGATGAACCTGTTTTTTATCATTTAGCACTGAAACATTCTCCTGAAAATGAGAAAACAGAAAAGCTGAACCGTCGTGTCGTCCTGTGGGTCAAATTGTTCCATTTTAAAGTTTGAAAATGTGTAAAAAAACAAAAACAAAAAAAAGGTTTTCACAGTGAACACTTCCACATTTTTATCACTTTTTGGAAAATTTTGAACATTTTTTTGGTGGAAAAGAAAGAAATGTTTCTTTAAGAACATTCACATGAAAATCAACCAAACTCCAACAAATTTCTCTGGATTTTGGCAGATCACATGAAATCACTGTAGATAGTTTTAGGATCTTTTGGAAGATTTTTATTCATTTTTTGAAAATATTTACATTTATTATTTTTGTATTTTTTTTACTTTTTATTTCTTGCCTAATTTGTTTTTTTTTTAAACCATCTTCTATGGATTTTGTGGAATTTTCTTCCTAAAGATTTTGCAAACTTTGATAAATTTGGGGGATTTTTTTTGCTGAATTTTTACATTTCTTTTCAGACAAAAGGACAATATTTTTGGTAAATGAGGACAACAGGAGGGTTAAACCTCTACGCTGTGAGATGAACATTTAGATGTAAAATAAAACATTTTTTTTATCATTTATCACCAAAATATTTTCCTGAAAATGAGCCAAACAGAAAAGTTTAACCCTCCTCCTGTCCTCGTTTGAGGGCACCAAAAGAATTTTTCTCATCAACAAAGAAATTCCATCAAATTGATCAAATTTGCAAAATCTTCAGGAAGAAAATTCCCCCAAAAAATTAAAGTTTCACTTAAAAATTTTATTTAAAAAAGAAGCCCAAATTTTGCAACAAATAAAAATAAAAAACATTTAAAATTGTAAATATTTTAATGTTTTCTTTAAGAACATTCACATAAAAATCAACCAAAGTCCAGAGAAATTTGTTGGATCTTGGTTGATTTTTCTGTGAATGTTCTTAAAGAAACATTTTTTAACATTTCTTTTTATTTCCATCAAAAAATGTTTAAAGATTTGCTCAAAAATGTTGAAAATGTAGAAATTTTGACTATGAAATGATTTTTCCCCACATTTTCAATCTTTAGATCCAGAATAGGACAGAAAACTGTCTGAGCTCTGTTTGATCCTAAATGAACATTTTAAATGTTTTAAACATCAATTTACAGATTCTCCCTGTTTTAATATCAATATTCAGTAAATTTACAGATTTTTTTCCAATTCTAAAAATTCAGACCAAACCTGAGAATAACACCCCGTTAAAAATATTTTTTAGCAAATACAATATTAAAACACCTTATCCTGTATTTAAATAATCAAAAACACTTATTTTGCATAGATTTGTCATTAATTGGAGGAAAAGGAACACTAGGAGCTGAAAATGGTTAAAACAAATCCTTTAAATTGGTAATTTACAGAATTTCCCTGCTTTGTTTAATTAATATCTAATACATTTACAGATCTAATTCTTTACATTCATAAATTAAGTCAAAAGTAAAAATTTATTAAAATACAGTAGTGGGAATAACTCCACATCAAACATCTATCTCTATATTTTTTTCCCACAAATGCAAAGTCTAACATGATGTTCCACCATTTTTCTTGTATTTAAATCAGGAAAAAATCAATATTTTACATGGATTTGACATTAACCTAAGAAAAAGTGACAACATTGAGAACTGAAAATACCAAATAATTTCCTGTTTCGTAAAATTTCGGATCATTTCCAGTAAACTCACAGTTATTAATTTAATTTTATTATCGTTATTTGTACGTTTATACATTAAGTCAACAATAGAAATAGCATAAAATAAAGACAAAAATTGAGAATAACGAGTAAGTGTTTTAAAGTCATTTTAAACAAAAGTAAAATGAAACCATAAAATTACAGAATTTTTCCTGTATTTAAATCAGCCATAATGCATCAATATTTCACATATTTTTGCCATTAATTGAAAATAAAATTGTAAATGTTTTAGAGCTGCTAATGCACAGAATTTCCCTGTTTTGTTAAATTACTGATAATATTTAGCGAATTCACAGAGAAATGGTTCATTTACACATAAAACATAAAAACAGGACAAACTGTAAAAAACATCCACATTTAAAAAATTAAAACACCTTAATATGAATTAAAATAATCTGCATTCTAGTCGTCCATTCCTCACTACAGTTTTTATTTTATTTTATTTTTTACTGTATTTTAACTCTATTTTTATGACATTTTTTGGTCAAATCTGCCTCGTTTTAAAGGATAAAAATAAAAAGTAAATGACTTTTAGTGGTTTAGAATCAGCTGTACGTCTCAGAATGATTTGGAATCAACCTGTGAATATTTAGATTTAATCTATGAATAGAAACAAATTTAATCCATGAACAGGAACAGATTTAATCCATAAACAGGAACAGATTTAATCCATAAACATCAACAGACTTAATCCATAAATAGAAACAGACTTAATCCATGAACAGGAACAGATTTAATCCATGAACAGGAACAGATTTAATCCATAAACAGGAATAGATTTAATCCATAAACAGGAACAGATTTAATCTATGAACAGGAACAGATTTAATCCATAAACAGGAACAGATTTAATCCATGAACAGGAACAGATTTAATCCATAAACAGAAACAGATTTAATCCATAAACAGGAACAGATTTAATCCATAAACAGGAACAGATTTAATCCATAAACAGAAACAGACTTAATCCATAAACAGGAACAGACTTAATCCATAAACAGAAACAAATTTAATCCATAAACAGGAACAGACTTAATCCATAAACAGAAACAAATTTAATCCATAAACAGGAACAGACTTAATCCATAAACAGGAACAGACTTAATCCATGAACAGAAACAGATTTAATCCATAAATGAAGTCGGTAAAGAAGAGCAGCAGCTCGTTTTGTCGTTTTCTGGAATGATTTTTGTTCTGGTTTCCCTGAAAAGACTGAACCTGAAGAAGCTTTTTATAAATCTGCATGTCTCCTGTTGTTGTTGTTGTTGTTGTTGTTGTCGTCCTGTTTGTTGTGTCCGTGGTGCTTTTATTGTGGTGAGCTGCTTCCTGTTGTTGTTTTGTCTCCATCAGAGGTTTGGAGAGAAGTTCAGGCTACGTTAGCCTCCAGGAGCTTTTATAGAAATAAAACAAAACCATGGAAATCAGTGTGGCTTCCTTTTTTACAATCAATCAGATTAAAATGAAATTTATTTTATTATCAGTCAATCAGATTAAAATGAAAGGTGTTTTATTTTGTTTTATGTCTGAACTCCAACATTTCTTTCTTTTATCTGATCAATAGAAGCTGCACAGAAAAAAAATAATTTGTCTTATTTTAAAGATGTTTTTATGGAATTGTTTATTATTATTATTATCATTCATTAACATATTGTTAATTATAATTCTATAATTACAGTTATATGTGTAATTTATGTTTGTTTTGTTATTAGTAATATGGTTAATGTATTTTTATTAATTATAATCATATAATTATTAAAATAATAATAATCGATAATTGTTATACATGTATTTATTAAATTATTAAAAATAATTTAAGGATTTTATGTCTTTTATTTGAAGCTATTTTAAAATATTTCTGTTTTATTATTAATATAATTAACATATTATTAATTAATTATAATTACAAAAGCATATAATAATCATTACAAATATATAACTATTACACATTATTATTAAAGTTAAACTATTAAATGTAATTTAGGGGTTTTATTTCTTATATTTTGATGGTTTTTATAGAATTTATTTCATTATCAATACTGTAAATATTATAAAATGAATTAATGAGAATTATTTTTTAAATATTATGCTATATATAATAATATTATAAATGTAATAATAATTAAATATGTATTGTTATTAACTGAAGAGAATCAACATGACAGTAAATCTGCTGTTTGCATTTTCTCCTTTAAGTCAGAATTCAGTGATTTTAATCATAATAATAATAATAATAATAATAATAATAATAATAATAATAATAATAATAGTCTTTCAAGTTGTCATCCTGTTTGTTTGTGTTTTGTTTGCTTTATTTTTGTGTTGTTGTTGCAGATGTTTTGCTGTTTTATTAAATCTGATCTTCTGATATTTTATAGAATTAAATTAATGAGTTGAATAATCTCTGTTTGGTTTCATAAAAATATCAGAATCCTTTTTAAACTTTATCTGCAGAAACAAGAGATTCAAAGTGAACCGAGAAGAAGCAAACATCAGAAACCAGCTTTGTGTCCTTTTATTTCTGCTTTTGTGCTTCGTTTGTGTCGTTTCTGGTTTGTGTGATTTGTTGACTGTTTTGTTTTTGTTTTGTCTCATTGTTGTCATTTTGTGTTTTTAGTCGTTTTGTTGGTTTCTCTCGCTTGTGTTGTTTATTTGTTGTCTAATTATTTGTGTCTTTTTTCTTTTGTTTCGTATCATTTGTCTCGTTTTTGTCATTTTTAGTCTTGTTTGTCCATTTATTTTGCTTTGTAGCTCTTCTGTCTAATTTTTTGTCTGTTTTCTGTTTCTGTCCTTTTTTCACTGACTTTTGTCGCTTTGATCATGTGTTTTCTTCTTTTTGTCGCTTTGTAACTTTTTTATCAAACTTTTTTGTCTCTTTTTTGTTTTGACACAAAATGAGACAAACGACACGATGTTTCATGTCGTTTCTCTCATTTTTGTCATAATTTGTCTTGTTGTTTTTGTTGTTGTTTTTTGTCTTTTTTGTGGTTCTGACCCTCCAGTAAATCCTCTGGTTCAGGTCCAGGTGACTAAATGTTGTGTTCCTTTGTAGACACTCTGATCTGGAAGTTGTGATGAGGAAATGATAAACTGAGGATGAATGATGATGAAACTGAACTTTCAGGTTGTTGATGATGTTTAGTAGAAAGATGATTCCTTAAATGTGAACATTTCTGCACTAAACCAAACAAAAAATATTTACAAGTTATTCTGCAGTGGTTCTACTGGTTCTACTGGTTCTACTGGTTCTACTGGTTCTACTGGAGGTCAGACTGGACCAGATGTGGAACTAAGATGAGCTTGATTCTCCTGATCTCAGGGTTTTAATGAACCAATCATCTCTGATCTCAGGTCAGTTTTTAGTCTGTTTTTCAGACACCTTATTTTCTGATCTTTCAAAGTCATCCTCCTCCTCCTCTTCCTCCTCCTCCTCCTCTTCCTCCTCCATCCTCCTCCTCCTCTTCCTCCTCTTCCTCTTCCTCCTCCTCTTTCCTCCTCCTCTCCTCTTCCTCCTCCTCCTCTTCCTCCTCCTCTTCCTCCTCCCTCCTCTTCCTCCTCTTCCTCCTCTTCCTCCTCCCTCTTCCTCCTCCTCCTCCTCCTCCTCTCCTCCTCCTCCTCTTCTCCTCCTCCTCCTCTTCCTCCTCTTCCTCCCTCCTCTTCCTCCTCCTCCTCTTCCTCCTCCTCCTCCTCTTCTCCTCTTCCTCTCCTCTTCCTCCTCCATCCTCCTCTTCCTCCTCCTCTTCCTCCTCCATCCTCCTCCTCCTCTTCCTCTTCCTCCTCCTCTTCCTCCTCCATCCTCCTCTTCCTCTTTATTGCCTCTGTTTTAGTGCAGCTCATAAAGACGCAGCGGCTGCATTTGGAGAATAAACGTGACTTTCACTGAACAGCCTCATAAAGTCATTTAGAGGAGCTGCTTCCTGAACAGTTAAAGTCATTGTCTGGAGACGCTTCAGCCGCTCGGGTTCAGGAGAAAAGACGTTTCGTTCGGAGGATGTCTGTTTTTTTCTGTCCCATTTTTTCCTTCCATTGAGTCCAAAAATACAAAACCTGACCTTTAACTTCATTGGAACCCGTTTATTTAATTCACATCATGTTTCCTGTGTGATTTAATTTAGTTTTCATCCATTAAACTTGCAGTGAACCTCCGGCTTCTTTGCAGGATTTCCGGACCACTCTCTGTTTTTATGTGTCACATGTTTACCTCTAATGTGTCCAAAAAGATAAAACTTGGCTCTTCACTTTAACAGAACCGGTTTATTTAATCCCTATCCATGTTTTCTGTGTGACTTTATTCAGGTTTCATCCATTAAACCTGCAGTGATCCTCGTCTTTGCTCTGAAAGTCTAAATGATTGATTTTCTGCCTGAAGGCCGCTGGACAAGAAAAAGTTGAAACTGAGAGAAAACAGAGGATGAAAAACTTTTCTTCATCTTTAATGAAAACCTGCAGGTAGACGGATGGTTTACACTGAGAGCAGCAGAGGAAGAAAGCTTTTACTGGGACCAAAATCAGGTTAAAACCAGCAGAAGCAGGAAAAAACTGAACCTGTTTAATGGGCAATCAATCAATCAATCAATCAATCAATCAATCAATCAATCAATCAATCAATCAATCTTTTTTTGTACAGCACTTTTCATCTGATGAAATTGCACACACACACACACACACACACACACACACACACACACACACACACACACACACACACACAGACACACAGACACACACACACACACACAGACACACACACACACACACACACACACACACACACACGTTTGTACTTCTATCTTAGTGAGGACATCCATAGGTGTAATGCATTTCCTAGAGCCTTACCCTAACCTTAACTATCACAACTGATTGCCTAAACTTAATCCTTACCCTAACCCTAACCAAACCTCAATTCATACCTGTTCTCTAAAAACAAGTCTTCACCCTCAAACATGGCTGTTTCAAAGTGAGGACCGGACAAAATGTCCTCACTTTGTAAAAATGTCCTCACTTTGATAGTTAAATGCAGAAAATGGTCCTCACCATGTAGCAAGTACAAGAACACACACACACACCATGACTGGCATAAGAGATGCAAAATTACAACAAAAAGATGTAAATGAACACAGAAGTTGAATTTAATGAGGAACTAAAACCACTTTAAATTCTGCAGGATTTAAATTGATTTTAGTTTCTTTAATCAGAGAAAATAAATGCAGACTAAATAATTATAATGATTAAATGTGTTCATTATTTAGAACATTTGCAGTGTTATTCTAGTATTAAATATCAGTATTTATTATTCATATTCTATTTTGTAGTCTGAGATTTTAAATAAAACTGCAGGATTTAGTCTTTGATTAAAACCATAAAAATAAAAACTACATTTATTTAAAATTTATTTCCTTCCTTCCTGTAGTCCTGGTTTATATTTAGTTCTTATTTAGTTTGTATTTAGTTTAGATTTAGTGTTTCTGGTCTTTTTTAGAGGAGATTTAATAAAATAAAATAAATAAATTTAATAAAATACTTATAATAAAAACAAGAAACTTAACATGGAACCTGAATAAATCCATAAATATTCATAAATAATACTTTAATGTGTATAAATTGAAGTGGAAGCCTCTGAAGCTGCTTCAAAAAGAAATAATCATTGGTGATGCAGCAGCTGGATGTGGCCTCTGGGTGGCGCTGTGGCTCCAACATGCAGACATAGACATAGAACACATAGAAGAGAAACAACATCAATAGAAGAGAAACAACATCAACACTGCAGGCCGTGTTCTGTTAATTTAATATTCAGCAACATGCAGCTTTAATGATCTGATCAATAACTGATCAATAAGTGATCAATTACTGATCAATAACAGATCAATAACTGACCAATAACTGAACTGAACTTGTGAGTACCATTTTCTGCATTTAACTGTCAAAGTGAGGACATTTTTACAAAGTGAGGGACATTTTGGCCGGTCCTCACTTTGAAACAGCCATGTTTGAGGGTGAAGACTTGTTTTTAGAGAACAGGTATGAATAGAGGTTTGGTTAGGGTTAGGGTAAGGATTAAGTTTAGGCAATCAGTTGTGATGGTTAAGGTTAGAGTAAGGCTCTAGGAAATGCATTACGCCTATGGATGTCCTCACTAAGATAGAAGTACAAACGTGTGTGTGTGTGTGTGTGTGTGTTACTGTGTGTGTGTGTCTGTGTGTGTGTGTGTGTGTGTGTGTCTGTTTGTTTGTGTGTGTGTGTGTGTGTGTGTGTGTGTGTGTGTATGTGTGTTCTTCTCCTTGTATCAGAAACTCTCCAAACAACAGATGTATTTATTTTATTTTATTTTTTTTGCTCTTTTCTGTCACAAAGATGAGTTTATTCAGCTTCAAAGAGCTTCATTCTAGATTTATTACACATTTACAGAGAAATATTGTTCTATTTGTTAAACATGAGGTTTAATTCAGACTTTAATTTATAAACTCTATCTAATAAATATTAACTGAGGTTTAAATGACAACATTTTTAACCAATTAAACTTTCAATTAAACACAAAATACCAGAAAGAGTAAAGTGTCTTTGGTTAGCTGTAATCATCCCTCACCTGTCAGATCTGATCAATAACTGATGATCACATTCATCCAGATCAATCAGAGACACTGGGATGGATTTTAAAAGTTCCCTTCTGCAAATCAAATCCAGATCCTGTCATGAAGATTTACTGACATGTTCATTCTCTTCACTTTCTGTTCATGTTATTTCTACTGTGACGCCCCCTGCTGGTGCTGGTTGGCCTCTACTAATGTTTGTGTGTGTTAAGGTGGACTGGAGGAGGTGTTGGTGGAGATCTCGGGACCCGGCAACACTTCCGGCCCGGCCCCTTTAAAAGCTGGCTTCTGCTGCGGCTCTCTCTCTCTCTCTCTCTCTCTCTCTCTCTGTCTCTCTCTCTCTCTCCATCGGCTCCTGGGTGAAGTGGACCGGCTGCCCTCCATCCTCTGCACGCCATGCTACACCGCTCCTTTTTAGTTGTATTTTTGCACTGCACTCGCACCCAACAGTACATTGCACCATGAGCGCCTTCATCCTACTGATCTTACACGACATGCACGACAGACATTTACACTGACTTCACACACACACACTCTTGCATCAACAGCACACACACCTGATGCAGGTTTTCCTGCTGATTACATCCAACATGCATTACAGTCTACCCTCCACCACACTGCATTTACACTGAGGACGTACAGATGTCGTTTATTTGCTTTAAAAGATTAATTATAGTTTAAATAAATCATTTAATCTACGCCGTTGTCTTTCCCCCCTTTCTTTTGTTTCGGCTTGTGAGCCAGGGTCGTAACAAACAAAACGTCTGAAAATATTCAATGAAACCAGTAAAATCAGTTAAATCAATAAACCAGTAAAATCAGTAAAATCAATAAAATCAGCAAAATCAGTAAAATCAGTTTAAATCAATAAAATATGTCAAATCAATAAATTCAGCAAAATCAATGAAACGAGTAAAACCAGTAAAATCAGTAAAATCAATAAATCAGCAAAATCAATAAAATCAGTAAAATCAGTAAAATCAATAAAATCAGTCAAATCAATGAAATCATGCAAAATCAATGAAACCAGTAAAGCCAGTAAAATCATTAAAATCAATAAAATATGGTCAAATCAATAAATCAGCAAAATCAATGAAACGAGTAAAACCAGTAAATCAGTAAAATCAATAAAATCAGCAAAATCAGTTAAATCAATAAAATCAGCAAAATCAGTAAAATCAGTAAAATCAATAAAATATGTCAAATCAATTAAATTCAGCAAAATCAATGAAACGAGTAAAACCAGTAAAATCAGTAAAATCAATAAAATCAGTTAAATCAATAAAATCTGTAAAATCAGTTAAATCAATAAATTCAGCAAAATCAATGAAACGAGTTAAAATCAGTAAAATCAGTTAAATCAATAAAATATGTCAAATCAATAAATTCAGCAAAATCAATGAAACGAGTAAAACCAGTAAAATCAGTAAATCAATAAAATCAGTCAAATCAATAAAATCAGCAAAATCAATGAAACCAGTAAAGCCAGTAAAATCAGTAAAATCAATAAAATATGTCAAATCAATAAATTCAGCAAAATCAATGAAACGAGTAAAACCAGTAAAATCAGTAAATCAATAAAATCAGCAAAATCAATAAAATATGTCAAATCAATACAATCAGTTAAATCAATAAAATCAATAAAATCTGTCAAATCAATGAAACCAGTAAAACCATTAAAATCAATAAAAATATGTCAAATCAATAAAATCAGTCAAATCAGTCAAATCAAATCTGATTTTACAGCAAATCAGTAAAATCAGTAAAATCAATAAAATCAGTCAAATCAGTCAAATCAATAAAATCAGTCAAATCAGTAAATCAATAAAATCAGCAAATTCAATAAAATCAGCAAAATCAATTAAACCAGTAAAACCAGTAAAATCAGTAAAATCAATAAAATCAGTAAAATCAATAAATATGTCAAATCAATAAAATCAGTTAAATCAATAAAATCAATAAAATCTGTCAAATCAATGAAACCAGTAAACCAGTAAAACCAGTAAAATCAGTAAAATCAATAAAATCAGTCAAGTCAATAAAATCAGTTAAATCAATAAAATCGGTAAAAATCAATAAAATATGTCAAATCAGTAAAATCAATAAAATCAGTCAAATCAGTCAAATCAGTTAAATCAATAAATCTGTCAAATCAATGAAATCACCAAAATCAGTCAAATCAATAAAATCAGTAAAATCAGTCAAATCAATAAAATCCGTAAAATCAGTCAAATCCGTAAAATCAATAAAATCTGTCAAATCAATAAAATCAGTAAAATCAATAAAATCAGCAAAATCAATAAAATCAGTAAATCAATAAAATCAATAAAATATGTCAAATCAATAAAATCAGCAAAATCAATAAAATCTGTAAAATCAGTAAAATTCATAAAATTCTTGACAAATCTGAATAATTGTCGACACATTTGAGTCCTTTTTTTGACAGTTTTCAGGTTATTTTGGTGAAATCTAAACATCTAAAAACTGGAACTTTGTCTGGTCCAACTTTAACCATCATGTTCTGCTGATGTCAGAGCCTCAGCAGGTGGAGAAATGTGGACCACAGGCTGGATTTTAGTAGAAACATGGATCACTTTGTTGCAGAAACTGACAGAAATTGCAGAAATTGTGCAGAAAATCACAATATTTCTACAAAAACTGTCAGGAAATCTTTACTATTTTGCAGACATTTGCAGAAAGTCAGGGATTTTCTGCAGAAATTGACAGAAAGTGTCAACTTTTCTGCCAGAATTTCTGCTGAAAATCATAATTTTTTTGAGAGAAACTGGCAGAAAATTGTGAATTTTCTATAAAAAATTAACAGAAATCTGAAATCTTCTTCAGCAACAGACAAAAATCTAAATGTTCTGCAGACAATGACAGAAAATCTTGATTTTTTTTGTAAAATTGACAGAAAATCACAATATTTCTGTCAGTTTCCTCCGAGAATCTCAACTATTTTGCAGACACTGATAGAAAATGTCAACATTTCTGAGGATTTTCTGCTGAAAATCACAAAAATTAAAGCAAAGCATGAATTTTCTCTGAAAATTGACAGAAAATCTCATATTTCTACAGAAATTCTGCAGAAAATCAGCACATTTCTGTCAGTTTCCTCAGAAAATCTCAACTATTTTGCAGAAACTGGTGGAAATCAGAATGTTTCTGCAGAATTTCTGCAAAAAAATGTCAAATTTTCTGCAAAAATTTTAGAGAAAATCTGAATTTTCTCTAGAAACTGATAGAAAAATCCAAACATTTCCTCTGAAACAGTTTGTTTTCTGCAGCGTTTCTCTCTGCTGTTTTCATGCTCAGACTAAATGAGTCCTCATTTCATTCCTCTCAGGTTCAAACATTTTACTGTCATTTAAATCCTGCACTTGTTTGTTTCTTCTCCTCTGATGAAGACCAGAGGGAGCTCAGATGCTACAAATGAAGGAAATCTGTTGATTTAATTCATTTTCAGTCATTTTTCCTCTAAAAACTTTAACTGGAGCCGATTTAAAACGATCTTCAGCGTCTGAAAGAGATGAAAATCTTTACTCCCGTTTTTTTGGCTCCAGCAGGAATCCTCTGCTTTTCTTTCTGTCGTTTTACAGCCGATCGGAGCCTCAGAGACACAAAGAGGACGACGCTTTTATGGTTCTCTGCAGGCGGAGCCACAAACACAGAAGCAGATTTACAGCCTGCTGCAATGCGGCACAAACCTCAAACAAAGAGACCAGAGAAGACCAGGAAACCTCAGAGAAGACCAGGAGAACCTCAGAGGAACCAGGAGAACCTCAGAGAAGACCAGGAGAACCTCAGAGAAGACCAGGTGAACCTCAGAGGAACCAGGAGAACCTCAGAGGAACCAGGAGAACCTCAGATGAACCAGGAGAACCTCAGAGGAACCAGGAGAACCTCAGAGGAACCAGGAGAACCTCAGAGAAGACCAGGAGAACCTCAGAGGAACCAGGAGAACCTCAGAGGAACCAGGAGAACCTCAGAGAAGACCAGGAGAACCTCAGAGGAACCAGGAGAACCTCAGAGGAACCAGGAGGGTCCTCCCATCCTGCAGGTGGGTTCATTTTCTCAGATTTAGAAGCAAAGCCTCCAGATGAGGAGGAATCTGTGGACCTGCTGCTGCTCTGATCTTTGCTCAGTCTGATTTATTTTCAGGTTCTGGTCGTTCTTCTGAACAGTTATCATCGGTAGAAGTTCCATCTTCTCTGGAGATCATCTGGTTTCCATCCCTGACGTTTAAAAAGTGTTTCCAGACTCCAGAGCTCCACACAGGAGATGTTGTCACCTGGTTTCAGGTAATCAGACCCAGAAGTTTGATGGAAGGTCCTGATTTATTCTGACACATAAATGACGTCATTTCCTGCTAATAGATGACTTAAAACATGTGGAACATTTCTGATTTCATCCTTTTAAACTGAAATGTATGATTTATTGTGGCTGCAGTGGATCCTCCAGACCAGCAGGGGGCAGCAGGAAACAGAATGAAAACTGTTTGGTTCCTCATTTAAAGTTCTTCAGGAGCTGCTGTGTTCAACATTTAGTTATTGTTGTTGTTGTTGTTGTTGATAAATATTTTAACGCAAAAATAAGACAAAAATTCCAGACAACATTCCAGATGTTAACAAATAAAATGCAGACTTTTTTTTTTAATTTACACTTTAATAAATAATGTTTGAATTTCTGAGAAAAATAAATTTAAAATGGTCACAGAGGTCGTGTTTAAATAAACTATTCTGAGTTGGAGAAACTTTAGAAGTTAGTTAATCATAAATAAAAAAACTTCCATCTAATGTTTCCACATTATTTAAATAAACTCAAAAATTATTATTATTTTTAGACTTAAACTATTTTTTTAACCCCAAACATAAGAACAAATATTAGACAATACTGTAGATTTTCCAGAATAAAATAAAACAGAGATTTTCTTTATGTTTAAACTTTAAAATCAACATATAAGGTAAATTAAATAATTCAATTAAATAATAACAATTATTAATTTCATTTAATTAAAATGAACACAGCATTGTGAATAAAACTTTTAATAAATTCTAATAAAATGATGTTCCACAGTGAGGTGTTGAGGCGGGTCCAGTGTGTGGATGAGCTGCTGCATGATGAAGCTGAACTGAAGTCTATGAACAGCATTCTAACGTCAGAGTCCTGGTTTGGGCTGAGTGGTCCGATATGCAAACTGGTAGGGTCCAGTTTGATGACGAGCTGTTCAAAGCACTTCAATCAGGATGGGGGGGAGAGTGCAACCAGACAGTAGTCACTGAAGGAGGAGGGGGATGACTTCTTTGGTACCGGGGTGATGGTGGCTGTGATGGTAGCTTTGGGGCACGTGGGGACAGCAGCCTGCCTCAGGGAGATGTTGAAAATGTCGGTGAAGACATCCGTGAGTTCCCCGGCTCAGTCTGTCAATACACGGCCAGGAATCCTGCAGGACCCGGAGCTTTTTGTGCGTTGATCCTGCTGAGGCTCTCTACACTCAGTGACAGCACCTGGTCACTGGGAGGAGGTGGTCTTCTGTGCAGGGCTGCTGTTGTTGGCCTCATTCATCTCATTCAGCAGAGAGGTGGTGCAGTCAGGGCTCTGCTGTGGAGGCCTGTACTCCGTTATGGACTGTACCCCCCACAGGCTCTGAGTGTCTGCTGCAGCTAAAGCCATGAGCTGCTCTCCTGGAGGACTGCCTTTCTGTCTCTCTGTCTCTCTTTCTCCACTGCAGAGATCAGCGTGTTTCTTCATCCACCAGGTGGCGCCACAGACTCACCTACAGCTCTGGAACTCAGCAGAGTTCTGCTCTCCGGGTGACCCTGAACGCACCTCCAGCCCAAACTCTGATTCTGCATCTTAAACCTGAAGAGTGGCTTTAAGTGGAGCTCAGGATCGATGATTGATTATTACTGATCGATTATTGATCCTTCAGCAGCTGCTCAACATCTGGAGGCTCTGACTTAATGCATTTTAAATGGTTCCAGATTTAAAAAAAAGAAGTGAGCTCTTCTTTATTTTTATTTTAAATCCGGCCTAAAGCATTTTTAAATTGTTTTTATTTATTTTGTGCTCGCTGATCATTTGTGAGTTTCACTTCCTTTTGTTTTTTCAAACCCAGCTTTTGGCTCTCCGTCGTGTTTTGACACTTGGAGCCGCTGAAGCAACAAAGCTGCGTCCAGTGTGGCGCTCAGAGCTGCGGCTTGTTTTCTCTGCGCCGCTTTATGGCTTTATTGCGCCTCCATTTACGGAAATCAAAGCAGGAAAACAAACGCTCCAAACAACATTCCAGACACATCCGGAGAAATGCGTTTAGCCTCGGCTGCCTCTGGAGGAAAACTACCAAAGCGGCCTCAGGAGTCCATGTCCACCAAACAGCGCACGTTTACCGCAGAATGGAGCTTCTGACGCACACATCTGCTGCTTTTGCTCACAGAGAACATGCCACTCCACGCACGAATTTAGGACATTTTACGCAGAGAATCGAATAGTTTATGTAAACAGAGAAGGAAATTTTAGGCACTAATTTAGAGCATTTTAATCACACAGAATCTGACATTTTACGCACGAATTTCGGAAGCTTTACGCACACAGAACACAATATTTAAAGAGAAAGAATGGAGCTTATTACGCAAGAAGTGAGGATATTTTATTCACACAGTTTTACTTGGAGAATAAATAAGTTCAGCAAACAAAAGTATATTTTTAGGAGCAACTTAGAGCATTTAACCACAGAATCACGAATTCAGGACATTTTCCACACAGTCCAACAGTTTAAGCACACAGACAGAGATTTTTGGCACAAACTTAGAGCATTTTAATCACACAGTCTGAGATTTTACGCAAGAATTCAGGATATTTATTCACACAAAACAGAATATTTTACACCCACAGAATCCAGTATTCAAACACTGAGGATGGAAACAGAAAAGAAATTTTAGGGCCCAGATTTAAGGAATTTAACCCCACAGGATCTGATGATTCACTCACGAATTTAGCATGTTTTACGCACACAGAATACAATATTTTACAGACAGAAGATGGAACAAATTACGCACGAATTTAGAAACGGAAGATAATTTTACGCACGAAGTCTGGATGTTTTATTCACACTCAGTTTTACTGAGAGAATAAACTGTTTTATGCACACAGAGGAAAAGAGTTTCAGCACAAAGAACAGGATATTTTACGCATGATTATAAAATACTTTACGCACAAAGAATTCTACATTTTTAGGCACACAGCAGGATGAACTGCTGCTGAATTTTCCCCGCAGTTCGAAAAGAATCGGATCTAAACTGCGGGAATAAAGAGTGAGAGCTGTTCCTGCAGCAGCTCAAACCTCAGAGACTGAAGCTCGTTTCTGTTTGGCGCCTTTTGGACTCTAATAATTTATGAAGCTGGTGGGAGTAGCGGGAAAACCAGCCGAGCACGTGACGGTAATAAAGTTGTTTTATTGCTTCTGCGACGAGCCCCAAATATAACCTGGAGAAGGCAGCCGACCGGCGGCCAGACGGACCGGAGGAGGGTCCCGGTCCCGGTCCCGGTAGTCAGCCTGGATGCGCGCGGACCGGATTCTACCGCCGCCACCCACCGCTTTGTACCGCGAGAGCTGCGCAGGCTTTTCATATTTGGATGGCAGATATGAAGTTATGGAGGGGAGGAGGGGGGCAGCAGGAGCCGCCTGAGGGCCCCAAAGCTCTGAACGGACCGCTGGACCTCCGGAGCCTCAAACCGGGACCTGCAGGCCTCAGAGCAACCGGTGAGACCAGATTCTAATTCCTTTAACGGGTTTTTATAATGAATAATCAGAAAACAGCTGATCGGTGCCAACATGCAGCTGAAGCTTCATCCATAAAAGAAAAAAGAAAAAAGCCTCCAGTCTGTGGGAAAAGATCAGACGTCAGCTGGAATTTTACCGGAAAGAAAACACGAGTTTGAACGAACGTCCTGAAATATTACGTGCATGTGCGCGTGCGTGTTTCCCCCACATGTCGCGGATCATCAGGATGAAGTGTGTTTGGACAGGAAGAAATAATAAGAAATTTATTGCTAATTTAAAATAACATAAACAGGTTTTCAATCATATTTCATATTTTACTGATTCCTTATCTGAGGTTTTGTTTTACTTTCCGTTTGTTTCTTGCTCGTATTTCGCTCTAAATGAACCTGCTTTGACTGAATCAGTTTTAATTTATTCTGTTTTTATTTTCTGAATCTCAGCTTTTCTCTTTCAGCCTCAGAAACTTTCAGGAGTTTCTGGTTTGATGCTAACAGTTGGAATCGAATTTTTAAAATCTCCTTAAAAGGAGAAAACGTGGATTTTAGAGCCGCTAAATTCTAGTTTTTATTGTTTCTGCGGCAGATATTCTGATCATTTATGGCTTTATGCTTTATTTTTGTTCAGAGTTCACATTCACAGAAACCTCATTTTAATTCGGCTTTTATTATTTCTGAGCAGTTTTTGTGTTTTCGTGAATTTTTCCTCCTGATTATTGGAAAATGTGGAAATCAGCAGATAAATAAATAAAACTGGGAGGTTTGATGAAGTTCATTTTTAGAACCATTTTAGTGCTTTTCGGCTTTTCCTTTGTCTCGTTGAATTACAGATAATTTATTCATTTTGGTTTTTCTCCGCTTTAGTCTGTCGTTAAATTACAGATTATTTCTGTTATTTTTAATGTAAATTTGTTTCATTTTTTAGTTTTTATGTCATTTAAATCCGGTTTCTGTGGTAGAAACGAGACTTTTCTCTCCATTAAACCACATTTATTATCTCGGTTTTTATTTCTACAGATTTTATTTCTTTCAGGATCAGATTCATTTTTATCCGTTTTATTAACAGAAGGATCAGTGGGAGCAGTAAAACCAGAATCCTGGGATCACTTTGTTCTCTGGAGGTCAGTTAAAGTCTAACCCGGGTTAGAACGGCTCGGCTCGGCTTTGACCGGCAGCTGGAGGTGATCCGGCGGTCAGCCTGTCTAAGATGAAAAAGTGAAACGACCCCAGAAAGAAAGAAAGAAAAGGAGAAAGAAGAAAGACTTTTGAACCCAGCAGAGCTGCAGCTGGACGTTAGAGGAGGAAAACTAAACAGGGAACCAGAAAATAACCAAAAAAAAAACAACCAGAAAGGAACTAAATTAAACCAAAAAAATAACAGAAAACAACTAAATAACAAAAACAAGAAAAGACCCAGAAACTGACAGAAAACAGCAAAATAACAAGAAATGAAACAGAAACACTCCAGAGAAGCAGAAAATAATTAAATGAGAAGCAGATAAGAAGAGAAATAACCAGAGAACCTGAAAATAAAAAAGAAAACAGCCAGAAACTAACGAGAAATACATCAGAGACAACCAGAAAACAAATAAACAAACAGAAAACAACAAGAAAACGGCCAGAAACAGAGAACCAGAAAAGAACCTGAAAATAACTAAATGAAAATAAAACCAGAGAGAGGAAGGAAAAAACTAATAATAAAGAAACAAGACAAAGAACAACAAAAAAAAACAGAAACATAAGAAAACTAGTAAAAAATAAGTAAACAAGTAACCCCCAAAAAAGGAAAATAACCAGAAACACAGCAGAGAGAAGCAGAAAACTACCAAATAAACAGAAAATAACCAGAGAGAAACAGAAAATAGTGAAATAAACAACCAAACAACAACCAGATAACAACCTAAAAATAACCAAACAACAATGAAAACAACAACCAAACAACCAGAAAACAATAAAACAATAACAAAACAACCAAAAAAGAACCAAACAAAAACCAAATACAAGCATCCATAAGCTCTCAGTCCAACACTTCACTGAACCAAATCAGAGCTTAAAAAGCCATTAAAAATACAGAATGTTTATTAAAATCTTTTCATGTCTCATTAAAATTAACCACAAACAAACTAGGCCCTGTAAACAAACAACAAACAAACAAACAAACAAACAAACAATCTGTGTTTGTCCGCTTGGTTTTATTATTAATCTCAGTGTTGGAGCATCTGGTTCTATTGAGGGTTCCATGGTTCTACTGAGGGTTCCATGGTTCTACTGAGGGTTCCATGGTTCTACTGAGGGTTCCATGGTTCTATTGAGGTTTCCATGGTTCTACTGAGGGTTCCATGGTTCTACTGAGGGTTCCATGGTTCTACTGAGGGTTCCATGGTTCTATTGAGGGTTCCATGGTTCTACTGAGGGTTCCATGGTTCTATTGAGGATTCCATGGTTCTACTGAGGGTTCCATGGTTCTATTGAGGATTCCATGGTTCTACTGAGGGTTCCATGGTTCTATTGAGGGTTCCATGGTTCTACTGAGGGTTCCATGGTTCTACTGAGGGTTCCATGGTTCTATTGAGGATTCCATGGTTCTACTGAGGGTTCCATGGTTCTCCTGAGGGTTCCATGGTTCTATTGAGGATTCCATGGTTCTACTGAGGGTTCCATGGTTCTCCTGAGGGTTCCATGGTTCTACTGAGGGTTCTATGGTTCTCCTGAGGGTTCCACGGTTCTCCTGAGGTTCCATGGTTCTATTGAGGGTTCCATGGTTCTCCTGAGGGTTCCATGGTTCTATTGAGGTTTCCATGGTTCTACTGAGGGTTCCATGGTTCTATTGAGGGTTCTATGGTTCTCCTGAGGGTTCCACGGTTCTCCTGAGGTTCCATGGTTCTATTGAGGATTCCATGGTTCTACTGAGGGTTCCATGGTTCTATTGAGGATTCCATGGTTCTACTGAGGGTTCCATGGTTCTATTGAGGATTCCATGGTTCTACTGAGGGTTCCATGGTTCTATTGAGGATTCCATGGTTCTACTGAGGGTTCCATGGTTCTATTGAGGTTTCCATGGTTCTACTGAGGGTTCCATGGTTCTACTGAGGGTTCCATGGTTCTCCTGAGGGTTCCATGGTTCTACTGAGGGTTCCATGGTTCTCCTGAGGGTTCCATGGTTCTACTGAGGGTTCCACGGTTCTCCTGAGGTTCCATGGTTCTATTGAGGGTTCTATGGTTCTACTGAGGTTTCCATGGTTCTACTGAGGGTTCCATGGTTCTATTGAGGGTTCCATGGTTCTACTGAGGTTTCCATGGTTCTATTGAGGGTTCCATGGTTCTACTGAGGTTTCCATGGTTCTATTGAGGGTTCTATGGTTCTACTGAGGGTTCCATGGTTCTATTGAGGGTTCCATGGTTCTATTGAGGTTTCCATGGTTCTATTGAGGGTTCTATGGTTCTACTGAGGGTTCCATGGTTGTACTGAGGGTTCCATGGTTCTATTGAGGGTTCCATGGTTCTATTGAGGTTTCCATGGTTCTATTGAGGGTTCTATGGTTCTACTGAGGGTTCCATGGTTCTACTGAGGGTTCCATGGTTCTACTGAGGGTTCCATGGTTCTCCTGAGGGTTCCATGGTTCTACTGAGGGTTCCATGGTTCTCCTGAGGGTTCCATGGTTCTACTGAGGGTTCCACGGTTCTCCTGAGGTTCCATGGTTCTATTGAGGGTTCTATGGTTCTACTGAGGTTTCCATGGTTCTACTGAGGGTTCCATGGTTCTATTGAGGGTTCCATGGTTCTACTGAGGGTTCCATGGTTCTACTGAGGGTTCCATGGTTCTATTGAGGGTTCCATGGTTCTATTGAGGGTTCCATGGTTCTATTGAGGGTTCCATGGTTCTACTGAGGTTTCCATGGTTCTATTGAGGGTTCCATGGTTCTACTGAGGTTTCCATGGTTCTATTGAGGGTTCCATGATTCTACTGAGGGTTCCACGGTTCTCCTGAGAGTTCTATGGTTCTACTGAGGGTTCCATGGTTCTGGTTCTGCAGATCTCAGTGTGGATCTTCTGCTGCTTCATGTTTTGGATGAAATCGTGTTTTTCGTGTTCAACAAACAGCTGAACTCTGGTTGGACCTGGAGGCCCTGGAGGTCCTGGAGGCCCTGGAGGCCCGGGAGGTCCTGGAGGTCCTGGAGGCCCTGGAGGCCCGGGAGGTCCTGGAGGTCCTGGAGGTCCTGGAGGCCCTGGAGGCCCTGGAGGCCCTGGAGGCCCTGGAGGTCCTGGAGGCCCTGGAGGCCCTGGAGGCCCTGGAGGCCCTGGAGGTCCTGGAGGTCCTGGAGGCCCTGGAGGCCCTGGAGGCCCTGGAGGTCCTGGAGGCCCTGGAGGCCCTGGAGGCCCTGGAGGTCCTGGAGGTCCTGGAGGCCCTGGAGGCCCTGGAGGCCCTGGAGGCCCTGGAGGTCCTGGAGGCCCTGGAGGCCCTGGAGGCCCTGGAGGCCCCCGGCTGTCCAGCAGGACTGATGACCCGGTGAAGCAGCGGTCAGACCGGGCTGACCCCACAGCGACCTGCTGCAGCTAGGAGACGTCCAGGGAGAAGAATGCGCTTTGAGAGCTCCTAAAGAAGTTCAGGATCCTTTCAGAGGCAGAGATCTGCTGCTGGACGAGAAGAAGATGTGAAAAATGAAAGTTCCAGAAGGATTTAAAATGGAGCAGAAGATTCATCAGTCAGAGGAGACAGAAAGATGCTTTAGAGGGTTAGAGAGGCGGAAAGAAAGAGCAGAAAAAACACAGAAACAGTTGGTTTAAGTTTAGTAAAACTCCACAGTCTGACACTCAAAAATACTTTCATCCCTAAACTAAACTAAATACTTCTAGTTTTAAAGGATTATTCCATTCTTATAGTCCTTAATAACTCTAACTTTATGGTTTTATTTCACCAAAACAAATTTTCTAACAAATTTAATCAACATATTCTTCCAAAGTGACTCAAATGTTTCCAAACTGACTGAAATTTGTCTGATTTTGTCCAAACTTTGCTCAGAATGAATTCAGATTTGTTCCATTTTCAAGAAATCTGTCTGGAATTAATCCAGAGATCATTGGAATGTGGTTTAATGGAACTTTAATGACTCAAAATTCATCCAAAATGAGTTTAGAAGAACTATAATATAATATAATATAAATGATGTGAAATGAATAGAAAATGGGTTAAAATGGTTCAAAATGACATAAATGATGAATAAAATCCAGAATGATGTCAGATTTCCCTCACATGGTTCTTTAAAGGCTTATGATCATCTGAGTTAAACCCTATGACAGCGTAGCTCCATCAGTGTTTATGAACGTGACCTCGTTTGTTTGTTTGTTTATTGTTTATTTCACAATTTTATTTACATTCATATTATATGTTGTTTTTTAAGTTGTGAAAAATGAACTCCCCAAAAGCTCGCGCTTACAGACAGGGGTCCATATCCACCTGATCTGTTCTTCCAGCAGATTTCCTCTCCTTCCGCTGGGAGCAGAACCACCGCTGATGTTTTTATCTTCTCTAAATCCTCCTCCTCCCACCCAGCAGCAAAACAAACCTCACAAACATCACATTCACCTCATGATGGAGGCCACCAGACGACTACAGCCAACAGCAGCTACAGGCCGACCTAAAACACAGTCTGACTGATGAACATGGTTCTAAATGAGCTGAGAACAGCAGAACCTTCTATGGACTGGGTCTATCTATGTCTGCATCATGGCTCCACATGGAGAAGAAATGCACATTCTGAAAAATGACGTTCAAAAATGCTCAAAATTAGTCCAGAATTATCTAAAATTTGTCCAGAATAACTCAAAATGGTTCCAAAGTGACTGAAATGTGTCATAAACGAGTAAAAATGCTCCAGAAAGATTCAAAATTTCCCCAAGTGACTCAGAATGTTTCTATAATGACTCAATATTCACTCAAAATGTCTAAAGGACTTTTCCAAATAAATCACAATTTTCCAAAAGTTACTCAGAATTTGTCTGAAACGATTTGGAAAGGAATAGTCCAGATGTTTGGTGTTTCTCCTGACCAGGACGACCACAGTGAAGCATGGAGGTGGAAGTATCATGATATGGAGCTGTATGAGTGCAAAAGGTGACTCAAATTATGACCAAAACAAACAGATACAAGATGTTCTCCAAATTACGTCAGTCTTTTCTAAAGGACAAATTATTTCCCTAAAAATTAACAGAAATTTGTCCTCAGTGAGACAAAATTGGACCAGAATTTGTCCAGAATGGCAGAAAATAAGTTCAAAACGAGTTTAAATCGTCCAAAATGAATGTAAACCGCTCTGAAGTTGGACAGTGTGAGTGGTGACCTGAATCCATCAGAACATCTGGGTGGTAGAGGTTCTTCAGCAGCAGGAAGAAGTCTCCATCAGAACGTCGTCCATGAATACCCTGTAGAACCGAATGTGTGTGGAGCTGCCTCGTCACAGATTGGGTTCTAGGGGAGTCCATGGGCCACGACCAACCTTCAGAACATCCTCATGAGGTTAGAACACGGAGACACCAGCAGATCTCAATGAGGTTAGAACACGGAGACACCAGCAGATCTTCATGAGGTTAGAACACGGAGACACCAGCAGATCTCAATGAGGTTAGAACACGGAGACACCAGCAGATCTCCATGAGGTTAGAACACGGAGACACCAGCAGATCTCCATGAGGTTAGAACACGGAGACACCAGCAGATCTCCATGAGGTTAGAACACGGAGACACCAGCAGATCTCCATGAGGTTAGAACACGGAGACACCAGCAGATCTCCATGAGGTTAGAACACGGAGACACCAGCAGATCTCCATGAGGTTAGAACACGGAGACACCAGCAGATCTCCATGAGGTTAGAACACGGAGACACCAGCAGATCCTCATGAGGTTAGAACACGGAGACACCAGCAGATCTCCATGAGGTTAGAACACGGAGACACCAGCAGATCTCCATGAGGTTAGAACACGGAGACACCAGCAGATCTCAATGAGGTTAGAACATGGAGACACCAGCAGATCTCCATGAGGTTAGAACACGGAGACACCAGCAGATCTCCATGAGGTTAGAACATGGAGACACCAGCAGATCTCAATGAGGTTAGAACATGGAGACACCAGCAGATCTCCATGAGGTTAGAACATGGAGACACCAGCAGATCTTCATGAGGTTAGAACATGGAGACACCAGCAGATCTTCATGAGGTTAGAACATGGAGACACCAGCAGATCTTCATGAGGTTAGAACACGGAGACACCAGCAGATCCTCATGAGGTTAGAACATGGAGACACCAGCAGATCTTTTTTATTCCAGCTTAAATGCTGCTATCTCACATTTAGTTTGAAGGTTTGTTCTTTGCAAACCGGACATTTCGGACTAATTTAACATCATTTCTCTAAACTAACTCCTTTTGCTGACTTATGAATGATGTGAGATTTTTCCAGAATGGCTCCAAATACGTTTGAAACAAGATAAAAACTGGATATTTAAAGTAACAAACTATGGTTTAAATGGCGTATTTCACCCAAAATCCTACTTTCAGCCCAAATACTTCTAGTTTTAAAGGTTTATTCCACTTTTACAGCCTTTAATAATTCAAACTTTATGGTTTTATTCCACTCAGGCAGAACTTTAGAACAAATATAATAACAAATTCTTTCAAAATGACTGAAATGTTTCCAAATTCATTGAAATTTGTCCAATTTTCCCAAAGTCTGTCAGAAATTGATCATAACTGACCTAAAATTTGTGCTAAATGACTCAGAATTTCCCCTAAATGCTTAAAATTCATCCAAAAGGACTGAAATGTTTCCAAACTCTCTGAAATTTGTCCGATTTGTCCAAATTCTGCTCAGAATGACTTCAGATTTGTCTCATTTCCCCCAAATTCTGTCTGGAATTAATCCAGAGATCATTGAAATGGGATTTAATGGAGCTTTAATGACTAGAAATTGGACGTAAATGACTGAAATTTGTCCAAAATAAATAAAAAGACACTCAAATCTGCAGAATGACTGAAAATTTGTCCAAAATTACTTCAGAAGAATTATCATCTTACATACAATAGAATAAAATATAATTTAGAGATGTAAAATGACCTGAAAATGGGTTTAAAAAGTTAAAATAAATGACACAAATGTTGAATGAAATCCAGAATGACGTCAGATTTCACTCACATTCTTCAAAGGTTTCTGCTCAAAAACATCCTACTTTCAGCCCAAACAGTTCTAATTTTAAAGGTTTATTCCACTTCTACAGCCTTTAATAACTCAAACTTTATGGTTTTATTCCACTTAAACAAAACTTTCTAACAAATTTAATCAACTAATTCCTCCAAAATGACTCTAATGTTGACAAATATGTCAAAAATTCCCTAAAATTTGTGCTGAATGAGTCAGAATTTCCCCGAAATGCTCAAAATTGGTCCAAAACAAGGCAAAAGTTGTGAAAAAAATTACAGAAAATTCATCCAAAATGACTCAAATGTTTCCAAACTGACTAAAAATGTGTCCAAAATGAGTTCAGAAAGCTTGACATATAATACAATAATAATATAATATAATATAATATAATATAATATAATATAATATAATATAATATAATATAATATAATATAATATAATATAATGTGAAATGAGTTAAAATGGGTTAAAATTGTTCAAAATGACATGACTGTTGAATTAAATCCAGAATGACGTCACATTTCAATCAGGTGGTTCTTTAAATGTTTGTGATAAACAAAATACTCTTTATTTTATTTATTTTATTTATTTCTGTTTGGTTGAAGAGCCGACATGAAGTCCTGAAGTCAAAAATGAAGATAAAACGTGAATTTCTCTGAATTACATCAACTTGACTTTAGATTTAAATGGAACATTTAATGTTTGCTAAATCCAGCAGTGAATGACTGAATGAGATGAACGTTATTCAGACAGATGGACTCTGACAGCTTTGTTGGTTCCATCAGAAGCTTCTCAGCTCAGATTCATCCATTCATCCTGGATCTTCTGACTCTGGACCAGATTTATGATCCTTTAGAGCTCCTGACTGATGAAGAAAACCTTTCAGTCGCTGCAGCTTTTTCATTTTCTCTCTTTCAGCTTTTTATCCATTTTGCTTCATTTTTTTCTCTCCCTGTCGCGTTTCTCATCATTTGTTGCTGCTGCTGCCTGACCCCAGGCCGAACAAAGCCCAACAAAGCCGAACACTAGTCACTGTCCGGAGCCTTTTATCTCCTTTCTCTGCTCGCAGCGCCGCGTTTTGTTGTCCGCCCTTTGACCGCCACAAGGCCGAACCTGGGCCCGCCGGCCTCCGCTTGGGCCGCAGTAATGTTCCAGCCATCTGTGGGGGGAGGGAGGGAGGGGCAGCCAGGGGAGGGGGTGATCGATAGCTTTATTCATGGATCGGTTCAGGTATCGGAGGAGTTCCTGCTCCTCCAGGCTCCGACATTCTCTCCAAATGAGTCCATTACGGCCCACATAAACAACCCGGGCTGGCCTCCCATTGGCTGGCCGCGGGGTCACGTGTCCCGCGCGGCCGTCCGTCTATTTGACAGGCGCAGGATGGCCGAATGCCAGAGGGGCGACACCGAACGGACCGAGGGCCAGAAAGAAAAATTAGTATTCCGCAGCAGCCGCGCTATAAATCAATCATGGACTCGTTCGTGCTGAGCTGTAAATACGCAGAGCCGCAGTTCCCGCCTTGTGAAGAAGATTACAGTAATTTCAGTGACCAGGGGGGGTATTATAACTGCCCCCAGGACGGCGGAGGCAGCTACGGAGGGGGATACCAGAACCTGCAGCCGCCTCCGCCTCCGTACGACCCGCAGCAACCCGCATATCCTCCCTCTGCGCAGGACGCACCGCCGCGGCTCTACCCGGCCTGCAGGGAGGGCCCGGGCCCCGGGAAGGACCGGCTCCCGGTGGGGGACCTGCAGCAGGGCCCGGCCTGGACGACCTGCGGAAAGCCGCCTCAGGTGCAGCGGAGGGCGGCGTGTGCGAGCAGAGAGCGGCCGCCGGTGGTGGTTTACCCCTGGATGAAGAAGGTGCACGTAGCGCACGGTGAGACCCGGAGCCCCTGCCTCTTCTGTCCGTCTGTCTACCTGTCTGTCTACCTGTCTGTCTACCTGTCTGTCTACCTGTCTGTCTACCTGTCTGTCTGTCTGTCTGTCCATGTGTCTCTTCTGTTTCTGCTCCATCTGTGAGCCGCTTTTTGTTGTCCAGATATTTACGAGCTCAGTGAGACTCAGAGAGAATTATGGCCCCATAAAGTTTTATGGCCCTGCAGCAGTGTGTGTGTGTGTGTGTGTGTGTGTGTGTGTGTGTGTGTGTGTGTGTGTGTGTGTGTGTGTGTGTGTGTGTGTGTAACTAACAAAAAGTTGCAGCTCGGCACTAAAACCAGCTCCCAGTTCTCCATAAATGTGGATTAAAGGAACAAAAACAGTAAAATTCTGAAGCAGTAAAAACTAAACAGATCAAAAATATTTGAGTTGAACTGGGTTAATTTTTACAGAAACGGAAATGAAATAAAAACTGAACTAAACGTCGAAATAAAGTGTTTATTTTCTGTGGTTGTTTTTCCAGTGAATCCGAACCACGTGGGTCCGGAGCCGAAGCGCCTGCGCACGGCGTACACGCGCCAGCAGGTCCTGGAGCTGGAGAAGGAGTTCCACTTCAGCCGGTACCTCACGCGCCGCCGACGCGTCGAGGTGGCTCACGCGCTCTGCCTGTCCGAGCGGCAGGTGAAGGTGTGGTTCCAGAACCGGCGCATGCGCTGGAAGAAAGACAACAAGCTGCCCAACACCAAGGGCCGCAGCAAGAGCAGGCGGGACAACAACAACAACAACAACAACAACAACAACAACAACAACAACAGCAGCAGCAGCAGCAGCAGCGGCGGCGGCGGCGGTGGAGAGTCTGTGAAGGCGGGGATCACGGTGTGACGTGTGCAGCAGCTTTACGTCTTTATGTGTGATGATAGAAGCAGATTCAGGAGAAAACAGGGTCTTTGTTGTTCTACAGGGTAAACATTCAAACAGGGTTTTATCTGAATTTATGAACATGTACAGAAAGAAAAATGACCAAAGCCTCGGAGCAGAAACATTTGGATTCCTGATGTGAGGATGGAGAGCTAAAGCAGCTTCTGTTCTCAGGACGGAAACAATACAGAGCTGATTCCAGTCAATATGCTATTATTATTATTGTTATTATTGTTGTTATGACAGCTTTACTGCAGTACTTATTGTGTTATTTAGAGAGAAACTTTTTATTCTTTTAGCAGCTTCCAGCTTCTTTTCTACGTTTGAGCTCAATTTTGAAAATAATTAAAGAAAAACTTTGTGTAAAAAATTTATCTGTATAAATGTTTTGATAAAATAAAAAAACTACCAAACTGAACGTGTGTGTGTGTGTGTGTGTGTGTGTGTGTGTGTGTGTGTGTGTGTGTGTGTGTGTGTGTGTGTGTGTGTGCTGTAATTACACCATTAAAGGTTTGTCTCCACTGAAGCCGCTGTGCGTAAAAACAATCCTCTCCACCGTCAGTATCATAAAGTTTAAGAGCGGCTCTCTGAGGGCCACAACATCTTTGTTTAAGGAAACAAAGTGAACCGAGCCGAGCCGAGCCAAAACCAACATGTGGCGCGTTATGGCTCAACGGAGCAGCTCCTGCAGATTTAAAACATTTCGTCTGTAGAACCAACGAGGCCGGTCAGTCCTCCTGAAACTGATAGAATGTAAAATATAAAATGTTATCTGTCAGTAAATAATAAAAGATTATATTTTTCTTTGGAGCAGGGACTTTTCCGCACAGCGAGAACATATGGGGATAAAGGAGTGTGTGTGTGTGTGTGTGTGTGTGTGTGTGTGTGTGTGTGTGTGTGTGTGTGTGTGTGTGTGTGTGTGTGTGTGTGTGTGTGTGTATGTGTTGAAGGAAAATAAATCAGTTCACATTCCAAGGAGCCGCTTCCTTTTTGGAGACAAAAGCAAAGTTCGCATCATAAATCCTGAAGCGTCAGATCGCAGACTTGCTCTGATTTAAACGGTGATTCTACAGAGGAGGCCGCTCCAGGTCAGTCAGAAAATACTTAAACTCTCCTGTTTTTCTTTTGAAACTATTAAAATGTAAAATATAAAAAAGTGTCATGTGGCAAAAGTTTATATTTATTGTTTATCTTTGTAACTGGGGTTAATATGCACCTTTTACGCACAATGTAGGCACAGCGCACAACGAGAACATACGGGGATAAAGGAGTGTGTGTGTGTGTGTGTGTGTGTGTGTGTGTGTGTGTGTGTGTGTGTGTGTGTTGAAGGAACGTAAATCAGTTTTCATTCTAAGGAGCCCGCCTCCCTTTTGGAGACAAAACCTCTCCAAAAGGGAGGCGCAGCGTAAATCGTGAAGCGTCAGAGTGCAGATTTGGGGGTCAATCAGAAAAAAATCTAAACTACCCTGGTTTTCTTCTGAAACTGAGAGAATGTAAAATTTAAAATCATTATGTGGCAGTAAACATTAAATATTTAATTTATCTTTGGAACAGGGGCTCATATGCGCCTTTTACGCACAGCGCACAATGAGAACATATATGAGGATAAAGGAGTGTGTGTGTGTGTGTGTGTGTGTGTGTGTGTGTGTGTGTGTGTGTGTGTGTGTGTGTGTGTGTGTGTGTGTGGTAGGAACATAAATCAGTTCACGTTCTAAAGAGCCGCCTCCCTTTTGGAGACAAAACCAAAGTTCTCGCAGCATAAATCCTTAAATCCTGAAATCAGATCGGAGCCTGAGGTTCAGGTCGAGGCCTGACTGCGGCTCGGTGTGAACTCCTCAGTGTGCAGGAAACTCCTGTAAGTCGGTGTAAAGTCCTCCTGAAGCGCCTGGAAACACTGAGTGGCTGATGTTTGAGGGAAACGGGCGCTGAAAGCCATTAATTGGAGTCATCCGGTGGAGACGCGGCTCCGTGTGCAGAAGAGCA
This sequence comes from Acanthochromis polyacanthus, assembly GCF_021347895.1. NCBI lineage: Eukaryota > Metazoa > Chordata > Actinopteri > Pomacentridae > Acanthochromis > Acanthochromis polyacanthus. The sequence continues at coordinate 37,761,810 of NC_067127.1, read as the reverse complement.
GATCCATCAGGAAGCCGAGAGACGCAGACATCACTCACAAAGCAAAAGCTGCTCCATGTCTGCGCCGTAAATAAGGGGGAAAACCCCGCAAAAAGTAGAAAACCGGGAGGCAAAGGCTGCAAGATGCATTAAAAAATAGAAACGTGGCTTCAGCATGTTAAAAAAAAGATTCTGTTAAAACATAGACAATCTGTCAGCGCAGAAAAACACACAAATATAAAAAACACAACAACAAAATGTCATTAGGTTGGTACCAGAATTAATATCAACAAAAACCAGCCACGTAACGGTCTGAACCTAAAATACAGTTTATAGATGACAAATAAAACTAACTGTAATTTAATTTAGCTAAAAGGAAAACATCAGATAAATTCCTGCCAGCTTTATTTTGACATTCACGGATTAGAAAGGAGAGTTTTTAACACAACATACATGAACAAAATGACTTAAAATATGTAAAAATGCCTCAATATGTCCAAAATAATGTGAGATTTATATCAAACATTGTGACAGACGTTCACAGTTTCTGACCTAATTAACAAAAGAAAATAGAAATTATTTGAAACATGTATTTTTTTAGAAGCTTAATTTAACAGAGCAGCAACATTTTAGTCCAGATATGGTAAAAATATCATTTATGTCTGCAAAAACACACATTTCAACATTTCTTTAAATATATCTTTGGTAATTTTTTTTCTGTCTAACTGTGAATCTTTTTTTATTTGATCACATTCTAATTTATATTTTATGATTATTCTTAAATGTAGATTTTAATTGAGTGACTGCAGATAAAGTCACAGGAGCTTTAACAGCTGCAGTGGTTTCTTCATTAAAAAGTGAACCTTCTGAAGCAGATCATGGATGGATGGATGGATGGATGGATGGATGGATGGATGGATGGATGATAGATGGATGGATGATGGATGGATGGATGATGGATGGATGTTCTGCTGAGATGTTTGTGTTTTTAGAAACCTGGATGTTTCTTCTGGTGAAGCACTGATGTCCCCCACTGGTGGCTCCCGGAACTGCAGCCTGAGACACAAAGAAGATAAATCTCTGAAATGATCTCAGTTTGAGGGAAAAAAAGAAAAAACTAAACACAAAGCTAAAGAGATAAAGATGAGATGAGGTTCAGGGGCTGACAGGGAGCTGCAGGTTTCAGGTTCAGCAGCATTTTAAAGCTGAGATTTGACGTGTTTTTACTCTGATTCCTGCTCATTCTGTCCACATTAAACCCACATACAGGTGGAAACAATACGGCATGAACAGCATTAAAATTATTAATATTTACTAATAAGACACAATGTACAATTTAAAAATGTTCTTTAAACTTCTTCAAAACTCATTTAGGACAGATTTTCAGTCTTTATGCAGATTTGAGTATTTTTAAAAATTATTTCTGGCCAAATTTCAGTTATTGAGGTCAAACTTTGAGTAGAGCTCCATTAAATCACACTTCAGTGATCTCTGGGATAATTCCAGACAGACTTTGGGAAAATGTGATGACTCTGAAGTCATTCTGAGCAAAATTGGGACAAATTCCAGTCAGTTTGACAAACATTTTAGTCACTTTGGATGAAATCTGTGTATTTTTTTGACAACTAGAGCAACTGTAGAGCAAAGCTGTGTCCTCTCTTCTATTTTCCATCTGTCTTGATTTCACGTCTCACTCTACCTCCTATTATCAGGATCAGACTCATTCTTTGGACTGTTTTCCATCAGTGGTCAGCAGTAACAGCTAGCTAAGTATCTAGCTTCTACTGCTGAGAAAAAGATCACATTAGCATGGATTAGAGTAGGGTTAGCAACAACACAGAAACATGGAATAAAGATGCTACCATTGATGTGGAAGCTTTGATAGCTTATTATTGATCAATGTGGAGCAGAAAACTGGAGAAGAAAAGTTTTTTTTAAAAACATTTAGAAATCCAAATGCCCTCCAGGTCTGTAAGAATCCAACAGTTTCCATCTTTGTGAGTTCAGACAAATTCCCATTAAATTATGTTCAACCAGTGAACTACTGTGAGTTAAAGGAACAAGTTTTTCTACTACAATCAAAGGTGTTTCTTATTTTCCTTGCTTTATTGACATCTATAAACTCATGAAAACGATGTCTGACACTTTAAAGGTTTGTCTGAATCAGGCCTTTCAGGCATCAGAACCTACTGTATGTAACATCTACTGTAGCTTTGTAGTTGCTGTACGGAAATAATAATATATCTGTTTGCATAAAATGCGGTTCTATTGCATATACTTGCCTGAAATGAAATGATAAATACAATACAAAATACAATACAATTTCTATCTTGTAATAATAACTTAATGCCAGCAGGTTCCTTGAACAGAAACCTGAACTCTGTTTTAGAATTTTTTACAGTTTCATTTCATATTTTTAAGGATAATCAGCAGCATGATTAAACTCAACCAAAATGATGAAGTGTTGAGAAGCAGCTTCCACACCTGAGACCTTCTGAGCAGAAACCTGAACAGAAGTCATGCTCATCTGTTTATCTTCTGATTTTATTGAACTTTCCGGCTCCAGCAGCGGCAGATGGAACTCCTGAAAGTCACATTTAATTTATTTAATTACAACAAACATCACATCAAAACCACAGGAAGTTCTAACAGTCCTCACCTGTCTGAGCTGGAAGCCATCTTCTCCTGGAGTTTAAAAAGAGGCGGGGCTCTAAAGCTGCTCTGTTATTGGCAGATGAGCTGTTCTCAAATCTGATTGGACGAGGAGAAGGAGAAGAGGAAGGAGAAAACCCAGAAGAAGAAGAAGTCTGTTGTGCATGGGTTTTAATAATGACTTTTATTGTCATTATTATTCAGTAGTGTGTGGTAGCTTAGCAGCTCATTTAATTTGTAGTATATGTGTAATATATTAATTTAAAGTTAAAGTTAAGGTCTCTGTACAGGAGAATTCTATAAAACTACAATGAACCATCCAAAAGACTATAGTTAAAAATGTTAAAAACATCTTTTTTTTTTTTTGCTCAAAGGATTTTCCTACATTCGAAAAATTATTGTTTGAGCTCAATAATTATCAGCGGTTTGAATTAATCTTTCTGAGTTGTGACGACTTCTGATGAAATTATGTTCAAATAACAAAATACATGAAGTTAGGAGAGGAGATGTTTCCTCTGAAAATTAAATCTATTTTCATTTTTTATTACCTGAACTATTAATTAACACAAAGCAGCAGGATGTTTCATGATGATTATTATTATTGTTTTTATTATTACGATTATTGTTATTATTACTGTTATTATTATTGTTGTTATTGTTATTTGTATTTTTATTATCATTATTATTGTTTTTAAATAATAATAATAATAAATAGTGTGGTGTGGTGTCAGTAAACGGCCTGTAGGGGGCAGCAGCGCCTCTGCTGACTGACAGGAGAACTCAAAAACTCCTGAAATCGGATTGATTACATTTGTATAATAACAACATATAAAAGCCTTTATTTAGTTTTTTATTAACTTAATTTATTCTTTTTTAATAACTTCATTTATTCTATTGTTTTGTATAAAGTGTGCCGGTGTAGTGGAACCAAATACCGGAGTCAGAGTTCCTGGTCCGGACGCTAATGCTGGCCGGACCGGTGAGCTGTTGTCCTTAGAGCGTCTGTAGTTCGACCTGAAACTGTTATATCTGGTGTTAAAACCAGTAGAACCTTTAAAAACTGGTGGTTTTATCCCAGCAGAGACATGTCTCTGGCGGCTGATGCCTTCGTGTCGCAGCTAGCAGGTAAAATATTCCAGAATCTTCCAGATTATTCCCTCGAGCCGCTGTTTCTGCGGAGCTTTATCGAGCTAACAGCAGCATTTCTGATGTTTGATGGAAAATAGCGTTAAAGATGGAAGTACAGCAGGATTTCTCACATTAGCTGCTCTCATTTAAATTTAATATAATTATTACACCCTCTGAGCTATATTTAATATAGTAGCAGCAACATTAGCCACTGTCATTTATTTTTTAAATAATTATTAGACGACCTAAACTTTCTTTATTGTGCACTAGCATTAGCTCCTCTCATGTCATTTTAATATAATTGTTTGACCCTCGGAACTGTTTTTATTATACTAACAGCAACATTAGCAGCTTGCATATCATTTTATATATTTATTTCTCCATCTGAACTGTATTTTTTTATACTAGCAGCAGCCTTACTGACGTTGGTTTGTGATTTTTAAGCAGCTAATGATGGGGAATACAGCAGGATTTCTATCATTAGCCTTTCACATCTCGTTTTAAAATAATTATTAGACCACCCAAACCTTATTTTTTCATGCTAACACCAACAGTAGCTAGTCGTATAATTAAAAAAAATCATTACTAGACTACCTAAACTTCAATTTTTATGCTAACAGGAGCATTTTCCAAGATTAGCTGCTGACATGTAATTTTTGAACAATTATTATCCTATCTGACCTACATTTATTATGCCGACAGCAACATTAGCTGCTCACATTTAATATAAAGTAATCATTAGACCACTTAAGTTTTATTTTTCTATGCTACCAGGAGAATTTTCCAACATTAGCTGCTTACTTATAATTTTTAGATCACACAAACTTTATTTTTGTATGTTAACAGCAACATTAGCTGCACCTAAATAATTTTAAAATAATTATTATCCTATCTGATGTACATTTTTTATGCTAGCACCAGCATTAGCTGCTCATATTTAATTTTTAAATATTTACTACGTCATTTGAACAATATTTTTAATGTTACCAGCAACTTTAGCTGCTCCTGTATAATTTTTAATATAATTATTATCCCATCTGACCTACATTTTTTATGCTAACAGCGGCATTAGTCGCTCCTGTTTTATCCACCAGAGCAGTTTAGTGCAGCAGCTCGGCTATCTGGGTCAAACAGTCATAAAGAAATAATCTCTTTTCTAATTAACCTCGTGTCTCTGCGTTGCTTTACCTGCTCTGTGTCCTACATTACAAACAGACAGCTTCTATTTACCAGTTTAAAGACACATAACGCAGTTTTTAAGCTGCACGGAACCAAAATGATGCTATTAATAATATCAACAGATTAATATAGTCTCAGCAACATGTTTCAGAAATTTTTACAGTTTCAGTCCATATTTTTAAAAAGAGCTAATGGATGAAGAATCCACCCATAAATCAAGTTAAATACAGTCTGGTCGAGTAAACCTCTACATTTGGTGTGTTTTTTTTGGAGGAAAAGTATTTTAAACATCAGTCAGAACCATCATTAATCAATCTGAGAACTGATGTTTGTGTTTCTGCTCATTTTTCTGTAGATGTATGAAGATTCTGTTCTTTCTAAATGATTCTTCTAAAATAAACTCCAAGAAACCCAAATATTAAATGTATTTATTCATTATTTTAAAATGACTAACTTGTATAAAATGACTCAAATATTTCCTAAAACAACCTAAAACCTACAAAAATTTTTTAAAAAAAAGGTTCATATTATTAAAAAATGTTTGCTAAAATTATAAAACAAATGTTCAAAATGACTCAAATTTTTTGGTCAAATTACTGGAAATGTGCCTAAAAAGACTCCAAACGTCCCCAGAATAACGGGAACGTTTGCTGCAGTGACAGAAATTTTTTCCAAATAACTGAAAAATACAAGGTTTGCTGTGTTGCTCAGCATATTCTCAACAGCATGGAGGAGATTCCAGGAGACAGACAGTTAGTCTGGGAGAGCTGGACAGGACTGTAGAAGGTCCTCAACCGATCAGCAGGACAGGTATCTGCTCCTTTGTGCAAGGAGGACCAGGATGAGCACTGCAATAGCTCTACAAAATGAGCTCCAGCAGACCACTGGTGTGAATGTCTCTTATCAAACAATCAGAAAGAGATGTAATGAGAGTGGTCTGAGGGCCCAGCGCCCTCTAGTGCCCGCTGTGCTCGCTGACCGGCACCGTGGAGCTCGGCTGGCATTTGCCATAGAACACAGGAATCTGCAGGTCCACCACTGGTGCCCTGTGCTTTTCACAGATGAGAGCAGGTTCACCCTGAGCGCATGTGACAGACATGAAAGGGTCTGGAGAAGCCGTGGAGAACGTTCTGCTGCCTGTAACATTGTTCAGTGTGACCGGTTTGGTGGTGGGTCAGTGATGGTGTGGGGAGGCATATCCATGGAGGGACATAGAGACCTCTACAGGCTGGACAATGGCATTCTGACTGCCTTTAGGTATCAGGATGAAATCCTTTGACCCATTGCCAGACCCTACATTGGTACAGTGGTCCTGGATTCCTTCTGGTCCAGGACAATGCCCAGCCTTATGTGGTAAGAGAACTCATGCAGTTCCTGGAGGATGAAGGAACTGATACCATTAGCTGTCCCCCACGCTCACCTGACCTGAATCCAATAGAACACCTTTGGAACATTATGTTTTGTTCCATCAGACACCATCAGGTTGCTCCTCAGACTGTCCAGGAGCTCAGCGATGCCCTGGTCCAGTTCTGGGAGGAGATACCCCAGGACACCATCCATCGTCTCATTCAGAGCTTGTCCCGACATCGTCAGTCTGCATACAAGCACATGGAGGCCATACAAACTACTGAATACCATTTTGAGTTGCTGCCAAGGAATTTCAGAAAGATGGACCAGCCTGCCACATCAGTTTTTCACTTTGATTTTGGGGTGTCTTGAATTTAGCCTTCCTGGGGGGTTGATAATTTTCATTCCATCAAACAATGTGACACTTTTCATTCCTAACACATTATCCAGTCCATATCAATGCTAAGATCCAGTTTTTCTCTCCACATTTGATATACGATATGTTTTCAAAGTGTTCCTTTAATTTTTTTGAGCTGTGTAGTTGAAATCCTTGAAAATGGGAACATATGTTTATGCTGTGCATAAAGCAGCCTTTAATCAGAATACATCTCATCTCTGTTGCTGAAACTCCCTGAAAGGTTTTTTTAATAGTTTAGTATTTTTAACCTTTAAATTACCAGAGCTAACATTAGCGATTGTAATCTCTGTAATAATAATAATAATCTGTAATATTCAGAGTTAAACAGCAGAAGCTGAGCGGCTGCAGTGACCTTGGTAATCCAGCGTCTCCTTTCATTCCTTTTGTTCTGTTTTTGTCTGACAGCTGCAGAGCCGTGGCCGGAAAACGCCACCTTGTACCAGCCGCTGAAGGGTGAGTGTCTGAACAGACTGCTGGGTCTGCAGCGGAGCTTTATGCTAACTGTCCTTCTGACTGGTTTGACTGTCCTCTACAGGTCCTTCTGACTGGTTTGACTGTCCTCTACTGGTCCTTCTGACTGGTTTAACTGTCCTCTACTGGTCCTTCTGACTGGTTTGACTGTCCTCTACAGGTCCTTCTGACTGGTTTAACTGTCCTCTACTGGTCCTTCTGACTGGTTTAACTGTCCTCTACTGGTCCTTCTGACTGGTTTAACTGTCCTCTACAGGTCCTTCTGACTGGTTTGACTGTCCTCTACAGGTCCTTCTGACTGGTTTGACTGTCCTCTACTGGTCCTTCTGACTGGTTTAACTGTCCTCTACAGGTCCTTCTGACTGGTTTGACTGTCCTCTACAGGTCCTTCTGACTGGTTTGACTGTCCTCTACTGGTCCTTCTGACTGGTTTGACTGTCCTCTACAGGTCCTTCTGACTGGTTTGACTGTCCTCTACAGGTCCTTCTGACTGGTTTGACTGTCCTCTACTGGTCCTTCTGACTGGTTTGACTGTCCTCTACAGGTCCTTCTGACTGGTTTGACTGTCCTCTACAGGTCCTTCTGACTGGTTTGACTGTCCTCTACTGGTCCTTCTGACTGGTTTAACTGTCCTCTACTGGTCCTTCTGACTGGTTTAACTGTCCTCTACAGGTCCTTCTGACTGGTTTGACTGTCCTCTACTGGTCCTTCTGACTGGTTTAACTGTCCTCTACAGGTCCTTCTGACTGGTTTAACTGTCCTCTACAGGTCCTTCTGACTGGTTTGACTGTCCTCTACTGGTCCTTCTGACTGGTTTAACTGTCCTCTACAGGTCCTTCTGACTGGTTTAACTGTCCTCTACAGATCCTTCTGACTGGTTTGACTGTCCTCTACAGGTCCTTCTGACTGGTTTAACTGTCCTCTACAGGTCCTTCTGACTGGTTTGACTGTCCTCTACTGGTCCTTCTGACTGGTTTGACTGTCCTCTACAGGTCCTTCTGACTGGTTTGACTGTCCTCTACAGGTCCTTCTGACTGGTTTGACTGTCCTCTACAGGTCCTTCTGACTGGTTTAACTGTCCTCTACAGGTCCTTCTGACTGGTTTGACTGTCCTCTACAGGTCCTTCTGACTGGTTTGACTGTCCTCTACTGGTCCTTCTGACTGGTTTAACTGTCCTCTACTGGTCCTTCTGACTGGTTTGACTGTCCTCTACTGGTTTTATATTGTTTATGTGGTTGTTGTGGCTTTGTCTACCTGACAGATGCACATTAGCTGCTAGCTAGCTAAGCATTTCTTTTGACTGTGTGTTTTCCTCCCAGAAACAAACCATTAAAACAACTAAACAAACAAACAGGTCAAAATGGCAAAAACAAGACAGAAAATGTCAAAAATAAGGAAGAAAATTACAAAAATGAGAAAGTAAACAACGAAAATGAGACATAAAATGACAAAAACAAGACAAAAGCTGACATAAGCGAGACACAAAATGACAGAAATGAGACAAAATACTAAAATGAGACAGAAAATGACAAAAACAAGACACAAAGCAACAAAACAAGAAGCAAAATGACTGATTTAGTCATTGTTCTATGACGTCTCTAAATATCTAGATAATATCTAGGTAGTGTTTAGGTAATATCTAGATAATATTTACTCATTGCTCTGTGATGTCTCTAAATAATATCTAGACAATATTTAGATAGTATTTAGATAATATCTAGGTAATATCTAGATAATATTTAGGTAGTGTTTCGGTAATATCTGGATAATGTTTAGATAATATTTAGGTAATGTTTAGGTAATGTTTAGATAATATCTAGATAATATTTAGGTAATGTTTAGATAATATTTAGGTAATATTTAGGTAATGTTTAGGTAATATCTAAATAATATTTAGGTAATGTTTAGGTAATATTTAGATAATATTTAGGTAATGTTTAGATAACATTGTGTAACTCTGCTGTGCTTTTGTTTCCTCAGAGGATCAGATTCTGCTGTCAGACTGCGCTTCATCTCTTGCTGTTCAGGTCAACATTCTCATTTTTTCTCCACATTCTGTGTTTATTTGTAGATTTATTCTACCGCTGTGAACTCTGAACATCTTTACTCATTTTTCTCTGCCATTAAGAAGTTTGAAAATCTGAACATTCTCTCTGTTTTTACCTTTTCTTTTGGCAGTATGATCAGTTCAGAGGCTTAAAGATGACATGAACACATGGTGGTTGTTGAGTTATTCTGAGTTATTGTTTAAGTTATTCTGAGTTAGTGTTTGGTTATTCTGAGTTATTGTTGAGTTATTCTGAGTTAGTGTTGAGTTATTCTGAGTTATTGTTGAGTTATTCTGAGTTATTGTTGGGTTATTCTGAGTTAGTTTTGAGTTATTCTGAGTTAGTGTTGAGTTATTCTGAGTTATTCTGAGTTATTGTTGAGTTATTCTGAGTTATTGTTGGGTTATTCTGAGTTAGTGTTGAGTTATTCTGAGTTAGTGTTGAGTTATTCTGAGTTAGTGTTGAGTTATTCTGAGTTAGTGTTGAGTTATTCTGAGTTAGTGTTGAGTTATTCTGAGTTATTGTTGAGTTATTCTGAGTTATTGTTGGGTTATTCTGAGTTAGTTTTGAGTTATTCTGAGTTAGTGTTGAGTTATTCTGAGTTATTCTGAGTTATTGTTGAGTTATTCTGAGTTATTGTTGGGTTATTCTGAGTTAGTGTTGAGTTATTCTGAGTTAGTGTTGAGTTATTCTGAGTTAGTGTTGAGTTATTCTGAGTTAGTGTTGAGTTATTCTGAGTTAGTGTTGGGTTATTCTGAGTTAGTGTTGGGTTATTCTGAGTTAGTGTTGGGTTATTCTGAGTTAGTGTTGGGTTATTCTGAGTTAGTGTTGGGTTATTCTGAGTTAGTGTTGGGTTATTCTGAGTTAGTGTTGAGTCATTCTGAGTTAGTGTTGGGTCATTCTGAGTTAGTGTTGGGTCATTCTGAGTTAGTGTTGGGTCATTCTGAGTTAGTGTTGGGTTATTCTGAGTTAGTGTTGGGTTATTCTGAGTTAGTGTTGGGTTATTCTGAGTTAGTGTTGGGTTATTCTGAGTTAGTGTTGAGTCATTCTGAGTTAGTGTTGGGTCATTCTGAGTTAGTGTTGGGTTATTCTGAGTTAGTGTTGGGTCATTCTGAGTTAGTGTTGGGTTATTCTGAGTTAGTGTTGGGTTATTCTGAGTTAGTGTTGAGTCATTCTGAGTTAGTGTTGGGTCATTCTGAGTTAGTGTTGGGTTATTCTGAGTTAGTGTTGGGTTATTCTGAGTTAGTGTTGGGTTATTCTGAGTTAGTGTTGGGTTATTCTGAGTTAGTGTTGAGTTATTCTGAGTTAGTGTTGGGTTATTGTTGTTTTATGTTGTTGGTTGTCCTGCAGGCCTACCTGAGGATGTGTGGTCTACCTGTGGAGGTGGTTTGCAGAGTGAACGCTGAGTACATGTCTCCTTCAGGTCAGTAGTTCAGTTCTTAAATAATAAAATATGAAAATATTAACCCCACAACCTGTAGCTGCTTTCATCACATCTCATCTTTTACTGTTTATCAGACAGGACCATGAAAAACAGAAACACTCAGCAGGTTTTTAACGTTTCATTCCTGTGTTATTTAACCCTCAAGGGACCGAGTGGGGTCATTTATGACCCCAGTCATATAATTATATTTGCCGTTTTTATATCTTTTATCTGACAAATGTTTCCTACATAAATTTTGTCAATTGACTTGTCCTACAGCTGCTCATAGTTTTTTGTAGAGATCGGCCAACTGGTGTGACAAGGATAATGGAAACTTCTCTGGGGTCACTTATGACCCCAGAAAGATGTATAGGTTTTTCCACTATTGCAGGCCTTAGTTTTATTTATTCATTTCTACCTCTAATCGCTATATTTCAGTGTGTTGCAGTGCACTATAGCTGGCAGACCTACATTTTTAGCCACAGCTGCCCTGGGGCAGACTGACTGGCTGCCAATCCACTCCTACAACCCCTCTGACCACCACCAACATTACAGCGCTCGATTTAGACGGCCGCCAGGTCGCGATTTGCGACTAAAAACCGATTTTGGCGACCAAAAATGACAAAAAACACGCTGGTTAGGGGCCCAAATATTTTGATTTGGACTTCTGACCGCCAAATCCAAGTTTCAGGGATGGCAATTTTCCGCGGATTTCCGCCGATTTAATTTCAAATTTGAACACTTTATTGTCGCTGATGTTAACATCGTTAACATCTCGCGGGAGTCCGCGAGACTCCGTCGGATCCAGAACCAGCCCAGAATGTGGTGGCGGCATCCGGAGGACAGCACCAACTGAGCCTGAGCACCGCGAACGGAAAGCACCAAGCCACCGCAGCTGTCATCTTTAACTCGGCGGGTCCGCCGGCTGCTCTCCCCACAGACTGCTCAGACTCCCGGGCTGGCTAGCTGTCCCCCGCTAGCTGCTTGGCTAACACCTGCCGCTCCTCACCGCTCATCTGCCCGGGACAAACCGCACCTGTTCCGGCTGTCAACGTCCCAGTCGCCCGCTAGAAGCTCCGGACAATGTGCTGCTCATTCGTGGGTGACTTTTCACGGCCGTGGGGGTTGTAAGGCACACTTTGCTCAGCGACCAGTGATAGCTCGGCGGCTCTAGCTAACAAGTTGACGTGGAGGAGGAACTGGACCCCCCCCCCCCCCCAAAAAAAAAAAAAAAAAAAAAAGTAGGATTCATTTTTTTGGCCACTAAAAGTTGATTTTGGCTCCTAAAAATGTCTAAATTGACGTATGTTGGAGGCCCAAAAAATGTCATTTGGGCGACTGGACCTCTCGGCCTTAAATCGAGCGCTGCATTACACAGCACACACATTCATACAGCAGTGGAAGTGGCAGCACTGGAGCTCAGGCGGGTAAAGTGTCTGCATTGGACGAACGGCTCTGCCCCCTGAGCCACAGCCGCCCCTATTCTAAATACTTCTCTGCATGTTACATCGCACACATACAGACAAGATGTTTGTGTAGATTTTGTTTTTATGTACTTTTGATTTACTGTTGAGAAAACAAAAGGAATAAAGTTTTAAAAGAAGTGGCAGACAAAGCGTGTCTAAATAAATGTTATTGTGTTCTTACAATGCATCATATTGTTCATATGGTTTTACTTTAGCTCTGAGTCAAAAATGATTTAAAGCCATGAATAATTACAGAAGGTTACTTTAGAATATCCATCTTAAAATGCAGTGGAGTGGAATAGGTAAGAAAGCACAAAAAGAGGCACTAAAGCAGACATTCCTGTGTAAAATATAGCGGGGTCATAAATGAGCCCAGTTGGTCATTTTAGTCGCTAAAATAGCTTGGTCGCTTGAGGGTTAAAGAAAAAACACTGGCTTCAACCAGATTCTGTAAAAAACTAAAAATTCTGGACTTTATATCTCATTTTGGACCAATTTGAGCTCACATCAGACAAATTTCAACTCATTTGAGACAATTTTAGCTCGTGTCAGACTAGTTTTGAGTCATTTTGGACCATTTTAAAGGTCTTTTTTGATGTAGTTGGAGATCCATCCAGCATGGTGAAGCATCCTCCTCGAGCTGATGATCAGAGTAGAGAGGACTTGTCTGGAAACATGGAAGCAGTTGTTCATTTTAATGAAATGTCACCATTTAAAGCTCAGATTTGGTTCATTTTCCTGAAGGAACCACACATGATGCATTAAAGGACCAGCTGAAAGTAGAAAATATGAGCATTTTTCTTCTGTTTTTCCAGTTTCAAGCTGATAAATGAGACATTTTGGTGACTTTTCAAAGTAAAACGTCTTTACAACCCGCTGGCAGGTTTTAAAGGCATGTTATACTTTGAAAAGTCAAAGAGTTGAGTTGAACCTTTTGTAGAAATTATGAAAATAGAGAGAGTTAATTACAGCATGAGGAGACAAAATTTTCAGTCTTAAAAAGTGAAACACAATTCCATCAATTATCAGCCAGAAACTGTAAAAAACTAAAATAATCTTTAGGTTTTTGGAAAATGAACCAAATCTAAAGTGAAAGGCTTTATTCTAAATTCTAACTAAATAAACCATTTGCACTCAGTAGATTGTGTAAAAACCTATACATTCTCTGCTCATTAACACAACAGTGAAGTCAGAGAGTTCACCGAGAGTTTCTGGTTGAACTGCAGGCTGTGTAGTTTGTGGATTCTTTGTGTGATTAGAAGCTCCTGACATGAAGGAATGGATTTTTAATTTCAGTTTTCTCCATCTTCTGCTCCTGTTTCAGGAAAGATTCCCTTTATCCATGTGGGGAACCAGGTGGTGTCGGAGCTGGGGCCGATTGTTCAGTTCACCAAAGCTAAGGTGACGTAGCGCTGAAGTTAAAATATGGTCAGAGCTTCATTACTGATCTGACACACGTCAAGTTATTTTATACACCCATAAATTATCTACATTACGTTAATATTGTTACATGTAATTTTTGTTGCTGCAGTGAATTCACATTTGAAAAATATTGTGAATCATGTGCATCATTTTTGACTTTTTAATGTCTAATAAAGGATATTTATGTTTAGTTATGTACTTTTAAACAATGAAATAACCTCTAACTTAGACTTACATTAGATGTGTAAATTCACATCCTTTTTTGTAATTCTGTTAATATCTTCATGTGTTTTGTGTATTTACAGCATTAACTTGGAGTCATTACAGGAAAGATTGGTGGAATTATTAAGAAGTATTTTCAGAGTATTTGTATGTCAAAAGGATTCTTTAAAAAAGCAGACATTTTATTGTATGTTAATGTTGTAATCTCTGTGTTTTATGCTTTCAGGGTCATTCACTGAGTGATGGTTTAGACGACGTCCAGAGAGCCGAGATGAAAGCTTACATGGAGCTGGTCAACAATATGCTGCTGACGGCGGAGGTATGAACACAACAAACAACTACACGTCAACAATGTACAACAACACGCCCACAACGTACAACGACACGCCAACAACACATGAATAAATGAATAAATAACCTGTGTGCTGTTGTAATCAGCTGATATTCCTGTTCCTGTCCTCAGCTCTATGTCCAGTGGTGTGACGACGCTACAGCTGCTGAGGTCTGTTCCTCCTCTGGTTTATCTCTGAAATATATCTGGTTTGTCTCTGGTTTACTTCAGGTTTACTTCAGGTTTACCTCTGGTTTACTTCAGGTTTACTTATGGTTTACTTCAGGTTTACCTCTGGTTTACTTCAGGTTTACTTATGGTTTACTTCAGGTTTACCTCTGGTTTACTTCAGGTTTACTTCAGGTTTACTTCTGGTTTACTTCAGGTTTACTTCTGGTTGACTTCAGGTTTACCTCTGGTTTACTTCAGGTTTACTTATGGTTTACTTCAGGTTTACCTCTGGTTTACTTCAGGTTTACCTCTGGTTTACTTCAGGTTTACTTCAGGTTTACTTCTGGTTTACTTCTGGTTTACTTCAGGTTGACTTCAGGTTTACTTCAGGTTTACTTCAGGTTTACTTCAGGTTTACTTCAGGTTGACTTCAGGTTTACGTCTGGTTTACGTCTGGTTTACGTCTGGCTTACCTCTGGCTTACCTCAGGTTTATCTCTGGTTTAGACTTAACCTCAGGTTTGTCTCATGTTAATCTCTGGTTTATCTCTGGTTTAGGTTTATCTCAGGTTTACCAGTAGTTTAGCTGTAGTGTTTACCTGCAGTTTACTCGTAGTTTACCTGCAGTTTACCTGTAGTTTAGCTGTAGTGTTTGCCTGTAGTTTAGCTGTAGTTTAGCTGTAGTGTTTACCTGCAGTTTAGCTATAGTTTACCTGCAGTTTACTCGTAGTTTACCTGTAGTTTACCTGCAGTTTACTCGTAGTTTACCTGTAGTTTAGCCGTAGTGTTTACCTGTAGTTTAGCTGTAGTTTACCTGCAGTTTACCTCTGGTTTGCTTGTAGTTTTTACCTGTAGTTTACCTCTGGTTTACCTGTAGTTTAGCTGTTGTTTACCTGTAGTTTAGCTGTAGTTTACCTCTGGTTTACTCATAGTTTACCTGTAGTTTAGCTGTATTTTACCTGTGCTGGGGTCTCATCAGGTGTGTTTTTGCAGATCTCTCGTCCCAGGTACAGCAGTCCGTACTCGTGGCCTCTCAGTAACATCCTGGCCTATCAGAAGCAGTGGGAGGTCCGGAGGAAGATGAACGCCATCGGCTGGGGAGGGAAGACACTGGAGCAGGTAAGAAACGTCTCCAGGGTTAGGTAACGTCTCCAGGGTTTAGGAAACGTCTCCAGGGTTTAGGAAACATCTCCAGGTTTAGGAAACATCTCCAGGTTTAGGTAACGTCTCCAGGGTTAGGTAACGTCTCCAGGGTTAGGTAACGTCTCCAGGGTTAGGTAACGTCTCCAGGGTTTAGGAAACGTCTCCAGGTTTAGGTAACGTCTCCAGGTTTAGGTAACGTCTCCAGGGTTTAGGTAACGTCTCCAGGGTTTAGGTAACGTCTCCAGGGTTTAGGTAGCGTCTCCAGGGTTTAGGTAGCGTCTCCAGGGTTTAGGTAACGTCTCCAGGGTTTAGGTAACGTCTCCAGGGTTTAGGTAACGTCTCCAGGGTTAGGTAACGTCTCCAGGGTTAGGTAACGTCTCCAGGGTTAGGTAACGTCTCCAGGGTTAGGTAACGTCTCCAGGGTTAGGTAACGTCTCCAGATTAAGGGAACGTCTCCAGGTTTAGGGAACGTCTCCAGGTTTAGGGAACGTCTCCAGGTTTAGGGAACGTCTCCAGGTTTAGGGAACGTCTCCTCATTAGTGGAGAAACGTTCAGCTGCTTGTTTTTATTTTTTATTTCAGGTGTATGAAGACGTCAGTCAGTGCTGTCAGGCTCTTTCTCAGAGACTTGGAACTCAACCGTACTTTTTCAACAAACAGTAAGTTTGATTTTTACTGGAATATTCTGCTGCTGTAGAGGATGAAGCAGCACCACCTGCTGGTTAGAAGCTGAACAAACCAAACATCCATCATAAAATCCTGGATGCTCAGGTCTGCTTCTGACTAAATAAATAAATCTACAGCAGTAAACTTGAATTTTACACTTTCATCTAATAATTGCATATATTTGGGATTTAACAGTAATTATTTTGTTGTTTTTTCTTATTTTTTATAATTTCTTTTCATGTTAACATTTTGTATTCTCTTTTTAAAAAAGTTAATTTTATGTTTATTAAAAGATTCAGGGTTTAATGTTATTTTAATTAGACACGTAAATACAAAGATAAATTCAGTCAATTACAGATTCACTGATCATGTCTAACTTTAGAAACAATTTCACAGCATTGAACTGGAAATGTTTTAATTTCATCTAATAAATTAAAAAATACAGTGTAGTTTTGAAATTATGGTTTGATTATATTTTCACACTTTTTGTGTCAAACATTATTTTAAAAATAAAATTTCAAGTTCTTCACAGCTGCAGTTTAATTTAAAAAAAATAAATGAGGCTCAAAATACAAACTTGATTCCCTCAGTAACAAACCCTGAGTCTGCTTCTGTGTTTTATTGTGTTTTTTAGTATTTTATTGTGTTCTGTTGTGTGTTTTATAATGCTTTATTGTGTTTAATTGTTTTTCTGTGTTTTTTAATTGTATTTTATAGTATTTAACTGTGTTTAATTGCATGTATTTGTGTATTTTATAGTAATTTATAGATCTTTATAATATTTGATAGTGTTTAACTGTGTTTAATTGCGTGTCTTTGTGTGTTTTGTACTGTGGGGATGGAAAGTTTTGGGCACCCCAGGTATAAATTTGTATTAATGTGCATAAAGAAGCCAAGGAAAGATGGAAAAATCTCCAAAAGGCATCAAATTACAGATGACACATTCTTATAATATGTCAAATAAAGTTAGATTTTCTTTCCGTCATTTACACTTTCAAAATAACAGAAAACACAATAATGGAGTCTGCAAAAGTTTGGGCACCCTGCAGAGTTTATAGCATGCACCACCCCCTTTGGAAAGTATCACAGCTCATAAACGCTTTTTGTAGCCAGGTAAGAGTCTTTCAGTTCTTCTTTGAGGTATCTTCACCCATTCTTCCTTACAAAAGTCTTCCAGTTCTTTGAGCTTTCTGGGCTGTCTGTCACGCATTGCTCTTTTAAGGTCTATCCATAGATCTTCAGTTTTGTTGAGGTCAGGAGGTTGTGAAGGCCGTGGCAGAACCTTCAGTTCACGTCTCCTGATGTAATCCACCGTGGACTTTGAGGTGTGTTTAGGATCATTATCCACCGTGGACTTTGAGGTGTGTTTAGGATCATTATCCATTAGTAGAAGCCATCCTCTCTTTAACTTCAGCTTTTTCACAGATGGCATCAAGCTGGCGTCCAAAATTTGCTGAAATTTTATTGAATCCATTTTTCCTTCTACTGGTGAAATGTTCCCTGTGCCACTGGCTGCAATACAGCCCCAAAGCATGACTGACCCACCCCCATGTTTACAGCTGGACAGAGCTTCTTTTCATTCAATTCTGTGCCCTTTCTTCTCCAAACGTACCTTTGCTCATTCCAGCCATAAAGTTCTACTTTAACCTCATCAGTCCACAGAACTTGTTTCCAAAATGCAGCAGGCTTGTCTATATGTTCGTTTGCAAACGTCAAACACTGATTTTTGTGGTGAGGATGTAGAAGAGGTTTTCTTCTGATGACTCTTCCATGAAGCCCACATTTGTATCTCTTTATAGTGGAATAGTGCATCACAACTGCAGTGTCTGCCAGATCTTTCTGGAGGGATCATGCAGTCAAACGTGGGTTTTTCACTTGCTTTTCTCACAATCCTGCCAGCTGTTCTGTCTGATATTTTTCTTGGTCTTCCAGATCTTGCTTTAACTTCCACTGTTCCTGATGATTGCCATTTCTAATTACATTCAGAACAGAGGATATTAGCATCTGAAAACGCTTTGCTACCTTCTTATAGCCGTCTCCTGCTTTGTGAGCGTCAACTATGTTGAGTTTCAGTGTTCTAGACAGCTGCTTAGAAGAACCCATGGTGCTGATTGTTGGAGAAAGGTCAGATGAGTCTGGGCATTGAAAAACTTTGAGAATGACATCACCTAGCGGGCCGCACTCTGCTACGTGGGGACAGGACTAAGGACTCTGGTAAGAGCAGAGGAGAGGGGCTCTGTATGTATGTCCATAACAACTGGTGCAACAACGGGACTGTGATAGACAAGCACTGTTCCCCCGACCTCGAGTACATGTCTGTGAGATGCCGGCCCTTTTTTCTACTGAGAGCTAACAGTAGTGAGGCTGTGTATATTCCACCACATGCCAACGTAAACACGGCGCTCTCCATCCTGCTGAACACCATCAACGTACACCAGCGGGACCATCCGGATGGTGTCCACATAATTGCAGGAGACTTTAATAAGGCCAACCTGAAGACTGTACTCCCAATGTTCTATCAGCATGTCAAGTGTTCCACTAGAGGGGACAACACTTTGGATCACGTTTATTCCAACATTAAGCACACATACAGAGCCATACCCCTCCCCCACCTCGGCCAGTCAGACCACCTTTCTCTCCTGCTCCCCCCAGCCTACACCTCCCTCAGACGTAGTGCCAGGCCCACCATAAAGACTGTTACAACCTGGCCGGATAACGCACTTTCTCAACTGCAGGACTGCTCCACTGAGACAGACTGGGACCTATTTGAACAGCAGGAGCTTGGAACTTTCACAGAAACAGTACTAGACTACATCAAGTTCTGTATTGGGAATGTGACTGTGGAAAAAACCATCCAGGTCTTCCCAAATAGGAAACCCTGGTTAACCAGCCAGGTCCACACACTCCTCAGAGTCCCTGACGCTGCCTTCAGATCAGGTGACGGAGCCCTTTACAGGACTGCTCGAGCGGGTATGAGAAGAGAGCCATAAGAAGCGCATAGAGTCCCACCTGTCCAGCAACAACACACGGGCGGTGTGGCAGGGCATTCACAACATCACAAACTCCAGGGGCGGCACTACAACAACAGAAGACCTGAGTGCATCACTGGCTGAGGAGCTAAATCGCTTCTTTGCTCACTTTGAAACGTCCCAACAGCAACATTCAGCAGCCCCTGCCCTGCCCCCACCCCCACCCAGTTCTTGCACCACTATTCTCACTGTGAACCCTAAGAAGACTTCTGGCCCAGATGGTGTTCCTGGTAAAGTGCTAAAGGCGTGTGCCCTCCAGCTCATCCACATCCTCACCAGAATCTTTTCAACCTCTCCCTGGCCCAGGCAGTCATCCCGTCCTGTCTGAAAACCGCCACAATCATTCCAGTACCTAAGAAGTCTCCCATCACGAGCGCAAATGATTATCGTCCTGTGGCCCTCACTCCGATAATCATGAAGTGCTTTGAGAGACTGGTCCTCCAGCACATCAAGGACCATCTCCCCCCAGACTTCGACACCTACCAGTTTTCATATCGTGCAAACGCATCCACTGAGGATGCCATCGCTGTAGCTCTCCACTCCGCGCTGTCACATCTGGAGCATCCTTGCCAACCGGCCCCAGGCTGTGAGACTCTGCCCCCACCTGTCCTCCACACGGACACTGAGCACCGGCTCCCCACAAGGCTGTGTGCTGAGCCCCCCCCGTACTGCCTCTACACCCATGACTGTCGTCCGGCCCACAACAGCAACCTCATCGTGAAGTTTGCTGACGATACAACAGTTGTCGGACTCATCACAGGAGAAGATGAGGCAACCTACAGAGGGGAGGTCCTGAAGTTGGCAGCTTGGTGTTCAGAAAACAACCTGGCTCTGAACACCAAGAAAACAAAGGAGATCATTGTCAACTTTAGGAAGCTCAGCACCGACCTAGCTCCCCTCTACATCAACGGTGAGTGTGTGGAGAGGGTCCACAGCTTCCGGTTCCTTGGCGTCCTCATCTCCTCTGACATCTCCTGGACGGACAACACCACGGCGATCATTAAGAAGGCACAGCAGCGGCTACACCTCCTGAGGGTTCTCAAGAAACACAACTTGGACCCCACCCTGCTGACGACCTTCTATCGCTCGTCCATTGAGAGCCTGCTGACTTATTGCATCACAGTGTGGTACGGCAGCTGCACCATGCCCCCCCCCCCCCCCCCCCCCCCATTGTGCAATATGGACGGTGCAATATTCCACTGACTATGCACTTTTTTTAAAAATTCCTTATACTGTTTTACTTAACTTATTTAGCTTATCTTATTTATTATTTTTCTTTTATCTTTTTTGTGATTTTTTTATTTCATGTATCTTGCACTAATGAAGATGCTCTTAATCTCATTGTACTAGTGTATAGTGACAATAAAGGCATTCTGATTCTGATTCGCCTGGTCTGTCCAGATGATGATTGTGAACAATCCATGACACTGTCAGGCCTCAGCTTTCCAAAGGGGGCAGTACAAGGTATTAACTCTGCAGGGTGCCCAAACCTTTGCAGACGCTATCACTGTGTTTTCTGTTATTTTGAAAGTGTAAATGATGGAAAGAAAATCTAACTTTGACATATTATAAGAATGTGTCATCTGTAATTTGATGCCTTTTGGAGATTTTTCCATCTTTCCTTGGCTTCTTTATGCACATTAATACAAATTTATACCTGGGGTGCCCAAACTTTCCATCCCCACTGTAGTATTATGTAGTGTTAACTGTGTTTCATTGCGTGTCTTTGTGTGTTTTATAGCATTTTATCATGTTTAACTGTTTCATTGTGTATTTCATCGTGCTATAGTGTTAAATTGCGTGTCTTTGTGTGTTTTATAGTATTTAACTGTTTCATTGTGTGTTTTATAGTATTTTATAGTGTTTAACTGTTTTATTGTGTGTTTTATAGTATTTTATAGTGTTTAACTGTTTCAGTGTGTATTTTATAGTATTTTATAGTGTTTAACTGTTTTATTGTGTATTTTATAGTATTTTATAGTGTTTAACTGTTTTATTGTGTGTTTTATAGTATTTCATCGTGTTTAACTGTTTCAGTGTGTATTTTATAGTATTTATAGTGTTTAACTGTTTTATTGTGTGTTTTATAGTATTTTATAGTATTTAACTGTTTTATTGTGTATTTTATAGTATTTTATAGTGTCTAACTGTTTCATTGTGTGTTTTATAGTATTTTATAGTATTTAACTGTTTTATTGTGTATTTTATAGTATTTTATAGTATTTAACTGTTTCATTGTGTGTTTTATAGTATTTTATAGTGTTTAACTGTGTTTCATTGTGTATTTCATCGTGCTGTATTGTGTTAAATTGCATGTCTTTGTGTGTTTTATAGTGTTTAACTGTTTCATTGTGTGTTTTATAGTGTTTAACTGTGTTTCATTGTGTATTTCATCGTGCTGTATTGTGTTAAATTGCATGTCTTTGTGTGTTTTATAGTGTTTAACTGTTTCATTGTGTGTTTTATAGTGTTTAACTGTGTTTCATTGTGTATTTCATCGTGCTGTATTGTGTTAAATTGCATGTCTTTGTGTGTTTTATAGTGTTTAACTGTGTTTCATTGTGTGTTTTATAGTATTTCATCGTGTTTAACTGTTTCAGTGTGTGTTTCATCGTGCTACATTGTGTTAAATTGCGTGTCTTTGTGTCTCAGACCTACAGAACTGGACGCTCTGGTCTTCGGTCACCTCTTCACCATCCTGACCACCAGGCTGACCAGCTCAGAGCTGGCTGAGAGGATCAAGAGCTACAGCAACCTGCTGTCCTTCTGCAAACGCATCGAACAGTCCTACTTTTATGACAAGAGCTCCTGAGGAAGCTCTGCTCGTGTCCTACATTCTGTCTTCTGTCATTCCCTGATGGTGTCCTTCCTGTCCTCGTCCTGTCTTTGATCGCATGCTGCAGACGGAGGAGACGCTCCTTTAAAGGATTCATTAAATCATGGAGATCAGCTGCTGTAGGAACCACATAGTTCTGTTAACCAGAAATCCACCAGAACCCTGAACTCACCATCATGTATTCACTCTGATGTTCTCCTGGTAGAACATCTGGAGATCACAGCTGGACTCCACCCCCAGGTCTGAAGTCTCGCTGGGTTCTTCCTGTCGAGGTTTTAGAACCTCCAGGAGATGAGAAGAACCCTGATGGACAGGAAGTTTGTTTCAGCTGCTCCACTTTGTTGTGTTTGTGTGGATGTGAAGTGCCTCCAAAATAAAAGACTTCCACTTCACTCTGAGGTTGTTTGACTTCATTACCCAGCAGCCATTTCACCTGATCACTGTCTGTCTGCAAAAACTGAACACAGGAAGAGGAAAGAAAGCACAAATCAGGAGGTGTAGAAGGAGTCATAGTTCCACTAATCAGGAGGTCTAGAAGGAGTCATAGTTCCACTAATCAGGAGGTGTAGAAGGAGTCATAGTTCCACTAATCAGGAGGTCTAGAAGGAGTCATAGTTCCACTAATCAGGAGGTCTAGAAGGAGTCATAGTTCCACTAATCAGAGCTCCTAAAATGACTCCACAGACAGTGAACTACTTTCTCCATCTGAGCCCAACTCAGATGGAGTCCAGATGTTTGGTGAGAACCTGACCAGGGCTACCACAGTGGATCATGGTCCTGACAGTGAAGCATGGAGGTAGCAGTATGATGATCTGAGGCTGTATATTGAAGACATTTCTAGATGCATCATGAAGGTCTGAGGATGAACCAGAATCCTGTCTGACCAGCTGGAGAACAGGAATATTTCAGTAGGAGAACATCCAGAGAACATCATCACACCAGAGTCCAAAATTGTCTAAAATTACTCAAAAGTTATATAAAATGATTCAAAAATTGTCGTAAATTACTCAGAATTTGCTAAAAATGACAATGAATGGTCAGAACTGAAGCAGAGGTTGAGATCAGGACTTTCTAGAGTCTGATAAACAACACAGGACAAAATGCAGTAAAAAATGTCCAAAATGACTTGAAATCTGTCCAAAATTAGCTAAAAATTGCCCAAAATGACTAAAAAGTTATCGAAAATGCTTTAAAAAATGTCATAAATGACTCAGAATTTGTCCAAAATGTCTCAAAAATCATTAACGTGGCTCAAAATGTGTCCAAAAGGACAAAGATCAGTGAGAACAGAAGCAGAGTTTGACATAATGACTTGAAATTTGTCCAATAAAAGGCTAAACATAGTCTAAAATTACTCTTAAATTATAGAAAATGAATAAAAATGGTCATAAATGGCATAAAGGAGAATTTGTCCAGAGTTCCTCAGAAGTCCTCCCTGGACCTCCTGACCTGGATCTAACGAAGCATCTCTGAGCTGCTTCTGTCGTCTGACGTCTATTTTTAACCTTCATCTCCTTCGGTCCACCTGCAGGTTTGTCTCCCAGACTTCCTGTGAGGTCACCGTCTGACCTGTGAACTTCCTGTGACATCATGAGTGATGACATCATGAGTGATGAGCGATGGCTGGACTGGAGGTCATCAGACGGACAAACAAACAGAAGAAGATCTGACCTGGAGGCCTCAGACTGGACTAGACTTTAAACCATCTCATTAATGACTGAAGTTTGTTCTGGTGCTTCAGTTTCTCTCAGAGAACGTCTGGTTTCAGGATGATATTAATCTGAATGAAGAGACGCTGTTTGATTTAGTTTTTAAGTTTTAATGCGTTTAAAGTGAACTTCCATAATTAATTTATGACAAGTTTTAATCATTCTGATCAAAACGTTATTAATTTATGTCCACTTTTAGTCATTTTGAACACTTCTTAATACATTTCTGACTCATTTAGGATCCATTTGAGTCTTTTTTTAAGACTTTTGGAGTTGTTGTGGACAGATTTCAGTCCTTTGGCATCAACAGAAACTCATCCTGTTTCTGTTTCTGTCCACATAGAAGAACCAGATAGAACTCCCCTGGACCAGTTTAGCTTTGTTTTGTGATGATTCTGCATCTTTATCTGATATTTTATAGTAATTATACGCATTTTTGGACTGATTTAATATATTTTAATTCAAATTTAATGTCTTTTGGTTTTGATTTTTGCATCTTTTTGTGGTGTTTTTGCATCTGTTGTGGTAATTTCACTTCTCTTGCGGGTCAAATTCCTTGAATGTGAAATCCCACTTGGCAATAAAACCTTTTTCATTCTTTTTGTGCTAATTTAGCTTCTTTAGACGTTAATTTTGTTTCTTCCTATGTTTTTTTTTAACATCTTTTGTGTTAATTTCACGTCTTTTTGTGTTGATTTCACCTTTTTTTCCAGAAATTTAGTGTTTTTCTGTGATGGTTTTACATCTTTTTGTGGTATTTCAGCATCTGTTGTGTTGATTTAATGTCTTTTTATGGAAACCTATCATATCTTTGCCATGATTTCACTTTTAGATCGTTTTGTGGAACTTTTCTTTTTGTGATGATTTTGCATCTTTCAGTGGTTCTTAGGCATCTTTTGGGGTTGGTTTCACATCTATGTGATGATTTCATTTGTTTATGTGCAAATTTAGCTTCTTTTTTAAGGACACTGCATTTTTGTGATATTTTAGCATCTTTTGTGGTGATTTCATGTCTTTTTGTGCCAATTTAGCTTCTTTTTGTGAGGACACTGCTTTTTGTGGTATTTTAGCATCTTTTGCAATTATTTCATATATTTTTGTGGTAATTTCACATCTTTTAATTGACATTTTTGCATTTGGAATATTTAGGCATCTTTTCTGTTAATTTAATATGTTTTTATGGAAAATGAGCATCATTTTGTGATGATTTCCCAGGTTTTTTTCAGGTTTTTTTCTTACATAGTTTCTGGCATATTGTTGTTCAAATAGACTCAGATTTTAATGTCAGAAAAAAACTCCCAAAAATACCTGATAAATCTGAATCTTTATCTAAATTTAGCACATATCTTCGAAATATCTACATTCATGCATCAACATTGAGTAAAATCAGAGCTGGAGGAGGCCCTGCAGCAGCAGATGTAAAAGCTGTGATGACAGAGTTTGTCCAGCAGGAGGCAGCACCAGGACAGAAAAGCTTCAGTCTGTCTAAACTGTGGGACAGGTGGATTGTCGTGTTTAAATGTTGGTTTTTATTCAGTTTTTAGTCCTTTTGGACAAATTTCACGGGAATTTGAACAATTTTTCATTCATTTTGCACAAATTTTAAGTATTTTCAGACAAATTTTGAGTCATTTTGGACTATTTTTAAAGCGTGATGTTGAAGATACATTCAGCCTGGTGAAACATCTGATGAATCTGATGGCTTTCTGAACAATTTATCCCTCATTTGGGACAAATTTTAGCTACTTTTGTCATATTTTAGTCAATTTTGAACAATTGTTATTGCAGATTTCAGATATATTTGGAGTCATTTCATTGGATATACATTCAGTCTGGTGAAGGGATAATGTTAGCCCATTTAATCCATTTAATGTCTGTGTTTTTAAGGGATTTTAACGGTATTTTTGACCTGCAGCAGCAGATGTAAAAGCTGTAATGACAGAGTTTGTCCAGCAGGAGGCACCACCAGGACAGAAAAGCTTTGAGCTGCTCTGAAGCTGTCTGTGGATTTATCAGGATTCTGAGGACTGAAACAGAGAAGAATGAGATGATTTGTGGTTGATTTTTCTTGTTCCTGAGCTGTTTGTGTTTCTTTCTGCTGGTCATGATGCTGGAGCTGAACCAACCTGGACTTATTCTTCATGAGGTGTTTTTATTCTTCCATCTGTCTGATGCAGTATTTTATTAAAGGACTACAAACTCTTTTCTAATAAACATCCTGCAGCTCTGTCTGAAGCTCTTAAACCATCTGTTGTCTTTTAATAATCACCATTTACTGCCTAGAAACAGTAAAAACAGAACGATTTACCACCTTTTATTAGAAACATCATATGATTGGAGAAGTTCCATCACGAAAAGCATCCGAGTCTCAGCTTTAAATGGAGATAGAGCATCAAAACCACTAAGAATAAGACACAAATAACCTGTTTGTTGAGAGCTCCAGGTTGAACTGCAGGCAGTGTTTCCAGTAAAATAAATGCAGCAGAAACAGAGAACAGAGAAGTAGTTGGAGATCCATCCAGCATGGAGGAACATCTACTGATGATGAGACATCTGGAAACATGGAGATAGAAAAACATCTGCAGGATGAGGAGACAACATGACCACAAAGAGACAAAACGACAAAAATGAGACATGAAGCAACAACACAAGTTACTGGAGATCCATGCATGGTCAAACATGTTCCCAGAGAGGAAGCGT
The DNA here is from genome assembly GCF_021347895.1 of Acanthochromis polyacanthus. Taxonomy (NCBI): domain Eukaryota; kingdom Metazoa; phylum Chordata; class Actinopteri; family Pomacentridae; genus Acanthochromis; species Acanthochromis polyacanthus. Next base: position 37,735,471 of record NC_067127.1, on the reverse strand, counting down.
GTGGAGAGGAAACATGGAGGTTCTTGTTAATTATAATGAAACGTCATCATTTAAAGTTCAAATTTAGTTCATTTTTCTGAAGGAACCACACATGATGCATTCAAGGACCAGCTGGAAGTAGAAAATATGAGCATTTTACTTCTGTTGTTACAGTTTGAAGCTGATAAATGAGACGTGTTTTACTTTGAAAAGTCCCAGAGAGGAGTTAAACCCTTTGTAGAAATGGAGATAAACATCTGCAGCATCAGGAGACACCATTCTGCCTCATCTGGGGCAACTTTTGAGTCATTTTGGACAAACATGAACTGACTTTGAAGCTTACTCTGGATGTACTTCAAGTCATTTCACTGGAGGATCCATCCAGCTCGATGAAACAGCTTTCTGTTCTGGTCTTTTCTCTGGTTTCCATCATTCTATGTACTGGAAGAAGACACCTCTGAGTTCTCTCTCTTTTTTTATGGTGTTCAGGTTCCACAGAGCTGCAGGACTTTAAAATGACCCACATGAGCGGCCCCGTTAACCTTCATGTCTTCAATTCAATGCTTTTTTTATCACTTTGGACAAATTGTGGTCATTTAGGACATATTTATGGTCATTTTGCTCAGATTTGAAGACATTTTTTGACACATTTTGATCTATTTTGGACAGATTTAAATCATTCCAGGAACTTTTTCAGTATTTTGGACACATTTTCAGTAACTGAGAACACATTTTAAGTAATTTTTGGAACATCTTTGAGTCACTCTGGACATTTTTCTCTCATTTATTTTTCTATCATTTATGGATAGAATTCTGAGTCATTGTAGACAAATTTTGTGCAATTTTGGACATTCAGATCTCAGATTCTCACTAAAGGTTGTGCTTTTTCTTTATTTTCCAGTTTGACAGCGTTATGCTCCAATGAAACAAAAACTGCAAAACGGCAAAAATGAGACAGAAAATGACAAAAATGTGGACATAAAATGTGCAGACAGGTTCTGTGACGGTCAGAGTTAAACCTGTTTCCAGCTGTTGATCCTGCAGAAGGTGCAGACGTGTTTTCCTGTCATTAAACACTCTAAAACCTCATCATTACCACGGTGAGGACAGAGGCGTCGTGCTGTTTATTAAAATGAATCTATCTATACGTCAGATTAGCTGCTGTGACTGCAGGCTGCTAATTACACACAGATCCAACATAATCTGGTTTTCTGACACTTTATCTGTGTGTGTGGGTGAGCTGCTGATGACTTCTAATTCTGCTGCCGTGGACACGTTTCCTCTAATCTGGTTCAGCGGATCAGCGAGTCCTCAGGAGTTAGTGGGAATAAAATCTGCTCCTGTTACACAATTAGACGCCCCAGGACTCACTAATGTTCAAGATCTGCTTAAATTAGTCCATTTCCACCTCAGTTTGGTTTTTCTGGTTTCAGTCTTCTGGTTTATCTTGGACTCCTCTGGACTCTAACGCTACCATCAGGCATGGAGGTGGCGGTATCATTATACTATCAGTTTAACTGAATCAAGCATGAGTCAGAAGGACAACAAATGTAGTGAAACAGCACCAATTCCAGTTCAGTTCTGCTACATTTGTCGTCTTTCAGACTTGGTTCTTTTTTTTTATGTCTGCATTTATTCTCATTGTTTAACTCCACAGAAGGGGTGTCAACGTTTTATGAGATTAATGCAGATTTTAGTCTTACAGCCAAATATCTTATTATTTAGTGCATGTGTGTGACCATCACCAGTCCTCCCTGAAAGCTAAGCTGACACTTTTTATTACATTTCCCTGTTAAGAGCCAGGGAGGGCAGTGCTACACCTCAGTGGTGATGTGAGGGGAAACAAAGGGTGGACAGGACGAGAGGGGACGGACAGGGACTAGCAAGCGGTGCTATTACAACTGAAGAAGTGTGTCAGGTGCTGTGTAATCCCCACCCAGATAGCAAACTATGGGTGAATCAATGTTGAATCTATGTTGAGACCTAACGTAGAAATTATACAGAAAGCGCAAGGTTGATAAAATGTTGAGTCAACGTTTGCTTTTCAACCATAAATCACACTTTACCCAGATAACAAAAGATGTTAAATCAATGTTGAATTAGGGTTAAGAAGGTTGAATTGTGGTTACGGTTGAAGACTGATGGTTGGATCAACGTTGATTCAACAACATTTTGTTAACATTGAAGTTTGTGTTTAAAAGATACCATTGAATCTACGTTGTATTTTGGTTTAATTAAAATGTTTGACAGGTCAATGTTTAATTAATGTTGAATCTATGTTTGCAAACATGTAATCTATGTAAGCAAACGTTGACTCAACATTTTATCAACCTTGCGCTTTCTGTATAATTTCTACGTTAGGTCTCAACACAGATTCAACATTGATTCACCCATAGTTTGCTATCTGGGCAACTATTAACTGCTCGTCAATTTAAAAAAAAACCAACAAAACAAAGAAAATAAATAAACAAACAAACAGTATTGAACCCCATAATTGTGGATGTCTTGACAGTATAGAATAGAATAGGCCAGAAGAAGATACTAGAGGAAGAGAGAGTGGGTTTAGTGTGAGTCTAGACTCTGGAGAGAGTCTCAGCACATTCTGGTCCCATCACTGCTCAACAACTGGTGAGACCTGATCAAACATGTAAGTGTGAAGGACCCTGAAGCCCAGAACGGCTATCACGGCAATGCAGGGCCAACACCCCCCCCCCCCCCCTCCGGGGCAGGAGGACCCACCCACCACCCATGCCCCAACCCCGCTCACCAGTTTTAACTTTGGGGCCTGAATTTTAAGTGTCTTCGTTGTTTAAATAGTTTTTTAGAGAAAACTCTGGAATGTTGAGCTGAAGATGGTGCAGCTCTGAATGATCCGGTTCTACCTGCAGGTAGTTTTCAGGCTTCACTCTTCCTTAAATAAGGTTTTCAGTTCCAGGCTTTGGTTTATTTTCTCTTTACCTGCAGCGTCTCCTCACATCCGTCACGTGTTCATGAGCGTTTCAGTGTTTGTGAGGAGCACTTTTTATTTTTTGTGATGTAGATCTGAGTGGAATAAAGAGATTAGCTGTGTGTCGATAATCCCTTCATGTCGACTCACAAACATCCTCTCTCCTGTTCCTTCATCCTTCACACGTCACGCCGATAAACTCGCCTCGCCGCCGCCGCCGAACACTTAAAGCCGGAATTTATGTTGGAAAAAGCACAATAAGTGTGATTTGTCTGTAACAGGCTTAAACATTTCAGGCTCTCAGACTCTCATCTTCTACGAGTTGTCTCACAGAAATCCTCAGTTTCACATCCAGATCAGCGACTGTTTGATTCTCTCCCCGGCTAGTAGGCGACACGCTTTAAAAAGGAATTCTAAATGTTCTCTGCTCCCCCACAGCTGTGGAGATAACAGGAAGCTGCTGAGGAAGGCAGCAGGTGAAGGCAGAGTTCAGGGATTGGGAGTGAAGAACACGCTGTTCGCTTCACTCTGAATAATGAGCCACTGAGCAGAATATGAATGTTCATGTAGAAATTAGAGACAAAAACAAGACAAATATGTTGGATCAGAGCCGGGAGTGGAGCTGGACGTCCTCCATCACAGCTCCAGTCCAAGACACTTCAAATCCACTCTGTAAGTGAGCAGTAGTGTGACGGTCTCTGGTCTGACTGCTGGTGATTTATGAGGAGTTTGTGGTCAACACGGTGATTATTGAGGATCGTGTTGCTGTTTAGACTGTGAGGTTTACAGAACAATCAGGGCCGAGCGTGGAAACCGAGATGAAAGAGCGGAGTTCTGGCAGAAACATGGAGAACATGAAGAATGCTGAGGCGGATTAAAGTGAGTCTAACTGAAGTGAACAGATCTCAGCCTGCAGCTCCACTCAGGAAGAAAACCACAAACTTTACGGCTTCGCTCAGCCTCAGATTGCTCAACGTCTGGGTGGAACCCCACACTGATCTAATTACTGGAGAGTTCAGTAAATCTGAGAGTTCTAGTGTCCTCCCTCTGATGGTATCTGAGGAGTCAAAGGTTCAGGTTCTGTCTCCAAGCAGGAGGAGACTAAAGAAACATAATGGAATCCACCAGCACAGAAGAGAAGAAAGATGGAACATGAATAGATCTGACTAGAGCAGGACATCCTCAAAAACTGAAACCAAGAAGAAAGAGACTAGAGAGGGAGGCCACCAAGACTCTATGACTAATCTGAAGGAGTTCCAGCTTCAGACTGTTCATCAACAACTGCTGTCTGTTCTTCACCAGTCAAAGCTTTATGGAGACAAAGAGAAAGACTCTGATGGAAAAAGCTCCAATTAAATGTGGACTAGAGTTCACCAGAAGACATGTGGAGACTCTGAAGACACCTGGAAGAAGGTTCTTTGGTCTGAGGAGACCAGGATGGAGCTTTATGTCCATCAGACTGGATGATATGTTTGATGGACACCAAACACTGAATATCATCACAAACACACCATCCTCACTGTGAAGCATGGTGGAGGCAGCATCATGATGAAGCACGGTGGAGGCAGCATCATGATGTGAAGCATGGTGGAGGCAGCATCATGATGTGAAGCACGGTGGAGGCAGCATCATGATGTGAAGCATGGTGGAGGCAGCATCATATATAAAATCATATTTAACTGCTCTTTAACAGATTTTTCCTGTTTTGTTAGTTCTCAGATTTGTTTTTTTTTAAAAACACCAAAACTGTCATGAACGTTCACATTAAATACATAATCTGTACTTTACTACTAATGATGGTATTTTACTATATTTAATATAGATCTTTATATACAGATCTGTGACAGTGTTTTACTGTATTTTAATGCTGTCGTTGGTTTTCCAGGCTGTGATTTTACACCTTTTATGCTGCGGTTGAAGCGTTGAAGTGTTTTCTGGGGTTTATTTCCTCCTGCTGTGACTTCCAGACACTCAGAGACAGACCAGTGTTTGCTGGTTTTAATATTAACCAGCAGCAGATGGAGACTGGAGGTAAACTGGTCCCAGCAGAGGCTCATGGTTCACATGTTGTCGCTGTAATTCGAGGTGTGTTTCATTTCCTGGAGCTGTCAGTCTGAGCAGTGACCTCACCGCTACAGCACCAACATACATGTGCTGCGCTGCGTGTGTGTGTGTGTGTGTGTGTGACCTACATTGCTGTTTTTACTGATTAGAGGCTGCTCATAATGAGACCTGTTAACATCAGACCCTAAACACACATGAAGCTCAACAACTGATTCCTTCAGGGGAAAACTGTGAACCAGGCCACAGAACATTCACTGGAAGAAAAGATGTGAAAATCTGACAACAAAGAGGCCAGAAAATATGTTTAAAAAATACAGAAACATGTGGCAAATAAATGTAAATCTTATTTTTAGCTGATTGAAATGCAGTAAAACTGTTGTTTATAGTCAAAGCGGCAAATTACTGGATTGTAAAACATTTGAAGTTTTTAACAGTACTTTTTCCCCTAACAGTTTACTGTTATTACACACTGTGTGTGTGTGTGTGTGTGTGTGTGTGTGTGTGTGTGTGTGTGTGTGTGTGTGTGTGTGTACGTGTTTATCTATACCGGTGGGGACTTCAACCTGACTATCTCGGTGGGGATTCGTCTCACGGTGGGGACCAAAAATGGTCATGTTGTTGTTACTGAAAAAGTAAAAGTGCAAAAACGTTTCTTTAGGGTTAGACATTGTTTTGGTCTGGGTTAAGGTTAGGGTTGGGTTAGGGTTAGGGGTTAGATATGAATGGGAGTCAATGGTAAGTCCCCACGGGGATATAAGAACCAGACGTGTGTGTGTGTGTGTGTGGATCGTTTGTCTTGTTCTTCATGTTCTTGTCAGGTTCCTCTTCTCCTCTCTGGATGTGGAACCACTGAGGAAACAATCAGTTCAGTTAAAGTGGAATAATTTTAAATCAGAAACAGATGAATTTATCTCATAGAATCACTAAAGGATCCTTTGAACAGACTTTAGAGCTGAGTCCTCTGATAACTGAAGCTCTAATGTGACTCTAAAAGCATTTTAAAGTGGACTTTTAGAGCTGGACGGACTTGGTCTTACTCTCTAATGTCTTTATGCAGATTAATGGCAGCTATTTGTAGCTCGTTAATCCGTGCTGAGGAGGACCACAGATTAATTTGTTCATCAGATGCTGCCTCCGGCCGCTCATTAGAGCCTCTGGGTGTGTTTCCAAATCCTCCACCTCCTTCTAGTTTCCTCTGACGGATGATTCCTGTCAGCCTGAAATTCAATCCTGGAGCCTGAGAACAGCGACGGTGAATTCCTCGTCTACGTTCCTGCTTTAGTCTTCATCTGGTCCACTGGTTTACGTGATGTGTGAACATTTATAACTGTATTAGTGCACATTATTGATCATTTAATGAGTTTAATTCATTTTTTAGTCGGTGTCAGATGGAATTTAACTTTAAAACTCAAAAATCCAAAATAAATCAGCTGTAAGGACAGAACTTCCTTGTTGTGAAGCGGTTTCTGTGTTTGTCTGCTTCTAGTCTGTTTTTTATTCAACAAACTGCACCTTTTCAGAATAAAATGGTTATCTCTGTTACCAAAATTAAAGCTCATTTAACCCTAAAAATCTCTTGAGTTTTCTGAACAACAGGCTGCAGGTTTTCCTGTTTTTATTCTAATCCCAGGATTAACCCTAACAATCAATTTCTGTTTTTCTGGAGACTCTCCTCCAATCAGGATGGAGCATCGAGGCGATTCCTGGAGCTTCTAGTAACGAGCTTAGAGGTCCGACGGAGGATCATCTACTTTAACACACACTCTGTAGATTAACACACACTCTGTAGATTAACACACACTCTGTAGAATGTGTGTTAATCTAACTCTCCAGATGCTGTTTCAGATCGACAGGAGAGTTCGTCTCTAACAAGCTCCTGGCAGCGCTCCAATGGTCCAAAATGACAGGACATTTGTTCAAAGTGACTCAAAATTTGTCTAAATAGATTTTAAACACCATGATTGACCCAAAATTTGTTGAAAACTACTCAAAACTGTAGTCCAAACCAGCTAAGAAGAACACGATAACAAGGTTTTTTAGTCCAAAATGACAAAAAAATGACGACAAACCATCCAAGATTAATAGAAAGTCCTTTAAAATGACCCCAAATTCATCCAAATTGACCAAAAATTAGTCCAAAATGACTAATACCTCACCTAATATACCAAAAGATCATTCTACAAGTCAAAATTGGTCCAGAATGACACAAAATGTATTCAAATTGATTTGAAATATGCTTAAAATTACTAGTCCACACCAAACAAGCACAACAATCAAACTAATTTATCCAAAATTATTCAAAAATTATGCAAGAAATGAATACAGTTATCTGAAAACAAGCTAAAAATGGTCCACAATAGCTAAATTTGTCCAGAGTGACTCAGACTTTTTCAGCTTTTTTTTCAATTTTTTTCAATTTTTTCAATTTTTTTTTTTTTTTACTAAAAGCAGGTTTCAGAATGATCCTCCACCTATGAGGCCTTATCTTCAAGTCTATGAGGCTGTATCTTCAGGTCCTATAATTCAGTATCTTCAGATCTATGACGCTGTATCTTCAGGTCCTATGAGGCTGTATCTTCAGGTCCTATGAGGCTGTATCTTCAGGTCCTATGAGGCTGTATCTTCAGGTCCTATGAGGCCGTATCTTCAGGTCCTATGAGGCTGTATCTTCAGGTCCTATGAGGCCGTATCTTCAGGTCCTATGAGGCTGTATCTTCAGATCTATGAGGCCGTATCTTCAGATCTATGAGGCCGTATCTTCAGATCTATGAGGCCGTATCTTCAGATCTATGAGGCCGTATCTTCAGATCTATGAGGCCGTATCTTCAGGTCCTATGAGGCTGTATCTTCAGGTCCTATGAGGCTGTATCTTCAGGTCCTATGAGGCTGTATCTTCAGGTCCTATGAGGCCGTATCTTCAGGTCCTATGAGGCTGTATCTTCAGATCTATGAGGCCGTATCTTCAGGTCCTATGAGGCTGTATCTTCAGATCTATGAGGCCGTATCTTCAGGTCCTATGAGGCCGTATCTTCAGGTCCTATGAGGCTGTATCTTCAGGTCCTATGAGGCTGTATCTTCAGGTCCTATGAGGCTGTATCTTCAGGTCCTATGAGGCTGTATCTTCAGGTCCTATGAGGCCGTATCTTCAGGTCCTATGAGGCTGTATCTTCAGATCTATGAGGCCGTATCTTCAGATCTATGAGGCCGTATCTTCAGGTCCTATAATTCAGTATCTTCAGATCTATGAGGCTGTATCTTCAGATCTATGAGGCTGTATCTTCAGATCTATGAGGCCGTATCTTCAGATCTATGAGGCCGTATCTTCAGATCTATGAGGCTGTATCTTCAGGTCCTATAATTCAGTATCTTCAGATCTATGAGGCTGTATCTTCAGGTCCTATGACGCTGTATCTTCAGGTCCTATAATTCAGTATCTTCAGATCTATCAGGCCGTATCTTCAGGTCCTATGAGGTTGTATCTTCAGCAGCCTTTAGCTCCAATGACCTGCTGTAGATGGAGGTATCGTCTCTAACAAGCGTCAGGCAGCTCCTTGGGAATTTTACTCCATTCCTCGTGGGTGATGGTCTCCATCTCAGCGATGTTCTCAGGTCTACGTGCTGCAGCAGCTTTCTTCAGATCCACCTCAGGTTCTTCATTGGGTTTCAGTCTGGAGGTAGTGATGTCCACTCTAGAACCTTCCATGCTTTCTTCTCTAACCAGTCTTTGTTGGTTCTGATGTGTGTTTGGGGTCGTTGTCTTCCTGGAACGTCCAATTACGTCCAAGCTTCAACTTCTTCAGGGACTGAGGGACGTTCTTGTCCAGAACATCCTGGTACTTCCTGAATCCATGGTGCCTTCAACACGTTGGAGATTCCTGGTTCCATCAGAAGCAGAACACCCCCACAGCATCCCAGATCCACCACCATGCTTCACAGCAGGCAGGGTGTTCTTCTCCTCGTGGGCCTCGTTCTTCCTCCCAAACGTTCCTCTGGTCCATAGGACCAAAGAGCTCTAGTTTGGTCTCATCAGTCCATACAAAGGTCTCCCAGAACTTCTGTGGCTTAGATAGGTTGGTTCTAGCAGACTGGAGGCCATTGTTCTTATGGTGTGTCTTCAGAAGCTGTGTCCATCTAGGAGATCTGGCATAAAGTCCTTCAGCATGGAGTGTGTCCACAGAAACATCAGTTCCTCTTCCAGCCAGATCTTCCTGCAGGCCCCTGGCAGTAAGCCGAGGGTTCTGGTCCATCTGTCTCCATAAATCTTGATTTTCTCGCTGACAGCTTCTTTTTTCCACCATGTAGTGTAGCCACAGTACGGGTGGATTTGAACATACCAATGATGCTTCTAACAGTGTCTCTGGGAACATTCTAGAGCTTGGAGATCTTCTTGGACCCATTTCCTTTCTGGTGCAAAGCAGCTATCTCCTCTGTAAACTTCAGGACATCTCTGTGGTCTGAACCATGGTGCTGCTGGAGGTGTAAGGGGAGGATTGACCCAAAGCATTGTGTTTTTTGTTGTTTTGCATCAAATTTTTGTCCTTTTGTGTCTCCTTTATGGCATTTTACATGTTCCTTGTGTCATTTTCTGTTGATTTTGCTGTTTTGAATTAAATTTTTGTGGTTTTGTGTCTTGTTTTTGTCAATTTCTGTCCCGTTTCCGTGATTTTGTGCGTCACTCATGGTTTTGTGTTGCTTTGAATCCCATTTTTGTCTTTTTATGTCTCATTCCTATAAATTTTTCATCATTTTCATCATGTTGTGTCTTCTTTGTGTCATCTTGTGTCTTGGTTTTGTTGTTTTGTGTCACGTTTGTCCTTTCGTGTCTCTTTTATGACATTTTGTATCTCATTTTTCTTTTATGTTTTGTTTGTGTCGTTTTCCATCTTGTTCATGTCATGTTGTGTCTCGTTTCATTGTTTTGGATCTAATTTTAATATTTCTGCGTCTTGTTTTTGTCCCCTGGTGTCTCGTTTGCATAGTTTTGTGTCTTTTGGTTGTTTTTTGTCACATTTGTGGCCTTTTGTTTCTCCTTTATAGCATTTTCTGCCTTGATCGTGTCATTTTGTGTTGTTTTTTCATGTTTTGTCAAAAATATCAGGGAGGTTGAATCATTTTGCATGCAACTGTGTTTATCTAAGTATGGTGCAGCCTCGTACTGAATAATCGCAGGAAGAACTTTTTTCTTTCAGACCTTTCTTGGGAAACTGTGAATCTAGCAACAGATCATAAAAACTTGAGGGAATTTACGACATTTTCTGAGGAATAAAAAGATTAAAACCTGAACACTAAAGCTGAGAGGATGAACTCCAACCAGATGTTCAGAAGATCATTTCTACACCTCTGAGGTCCAACATCTGCTGAGGAGAACCAAAGAAACTTAGCATTGTCCTTCATTCTGATGTGGCGCATCTGATAAAGTTTATATAAGAATCATAACATAGAAAAAAGATGTTAAGTTTTGTTCTTTCAATCTAAATCTGGAGCTTCATGAGGTCTGGAAACATCTCAAACTGAACATTTAACTGAAATGTGGTGGAGATGAACCGACAGGAGAGAAGAATTAAAGCACTGAGTTTGAACATCTGTAAACCTTTAGTGATGTGGGAGGTTCAGCTGTGACCTCCGACCTGCTGGAGATGAACGGACCTCCACAACCAGAAGAAACACGATGAACATAAAGAAGAGAAAACAGGATGAGAGGAACAGAAACTCTTAATAACCAGAATAAAATCTGCATTTGTTGTTTTCCCCCTACATTCAGATGAAAATTCATCAAGAATTAAATTTAAATATTTTAAAACAAACACATTAGAGACGTTCTGAGTAAATATTAGTAATGAATAAATTATTCCTGGAATGCTTCAGCTGCTGCACAGTAAAACATTTGAACTGTGACCATCCAAACTTTTTCTTCAGAACTTTTTCATCTTTGACTCATGAATTCCAAAAAATCAGATCCGAGATGACTCAGAAAATGTCCCAGATGGCTTGAAACCCAGAAACATGTCTAAAATTACGATCAAATATCCAAAATAACTTTAAACACATCCTTAATTACTAAGAATTCTAAAAAAAGAACAAAAATCTGTCTTAAAATCTGTCCAAAATTATTAAAAACTGTCCCAAATAAATTGAACCATGTCCTAAATGACAGAAACAAGACAGAAAATGACAAAAACGAGACACAAAAGACAGAAACAAGACAAAAACATGATACAAAATGACAAAAAGACAAAAGACAACAAAAAAAGACATAAAACAAGACACACTGTGGACTGTGAGCACGCTCAGTGTGTTCCCTGTGGACTGAGCATGCTCAGTGCGTTCCGACACTCCTCTGGTTGTTTCTGTTTTTATCTCCAGATGTTGTGAGGAGGAGGATGGATCATTTGGAAACTCATTTCTTGGAAGTGATCTCTAAAGAAAACCTCCAGAAATCACAGTTTATTACCGGACAAGAAAAGTTCAGTCCAGAACTTCTAAATTTTGAAAAGTAAACCTTCTCTGTTCCAGTTTTCTGCTCCACATTCATCAGTAAGTTTTTATTTCATTCATTGACAAAAGAAAAAAAAAACAATCCAAGACAACACAGAAACGTGTGAATGAAAGGAGCAGAAGGAAGAATAAACTGATGGAATCTGAAGCTTTATGTCAACAATCAGTTATAATGAGCATAAAAACAAACAGAATGACTGTAAAGTCTGCAGCCGCTATCAGAGTTTATCTCAGGACAAACCCTGTTCTTTGTGTTTTAATAATATGCCGGTTTTAATCAAATAAAATCTGGATCTGTGCTCTCAACAAATCCTAAAACATACTGGAAATATATTAAAGGTATTAAATACATAGTAGGACACCGAAATGTAGTACTGGAGGGTAAATGTAGTATTAGAGGGTAAATGTAGTATTAGAGGGTAAATGTAGCGTTAGAGGGTAAATGTAGTATTAGAGGGTAAATGTAGCGTTAGAGGGTAAATGTAGTATTAGAGGGTAAATGTAGCATTAGAGGGTAAATGTAGTATTAGAGGGTAAATGTAGCATTAGAGGGTAAATGTAGTATTAGAGGGTAAATGTAGTGTTAGAGGGTAAATGTAGCGTTAGAGGGTAAATGTAGCATTAGAGGGTAAATGTAGCGTTAGAGGGTAAATGTAGTTAGAGGGTAAATGTAGTGTTAGAGGGTAAATGTAGCATTAGAGGGTAAATGTAGTGTTAGAGGGTAAATGTAGTGTTAGAGGGTAAATGTAGCATTAGAGGGTAAATGTAGTGTTAGAGGGTAAATGTAGCATTAGAGGGTAAATGTAGCGTTAGAGGGTAAATGTAGTGTTAGAGGGTAAATGCAGTGTTAGAGGGTAAATGTAGTATTAGAGGGTAAATGTAGTGTTAGAGGGTAAATGTAGCACTAGAGGGTAAATGTAGTGTTAGAGGGTAAATGTAGTGTTAGAGGGTAAATGTAGCATTAGAGGGTAAATATAGTATTAGAGGGTAAATGTAGTGTTAGAGGGTAAATGTAGTGTTAGTGGGTAAATGTAGCATTAGAGGGTAAATGTAGTGTTAGAGGGTAAATGTAGTGTTAGAGGGTAAATGTAGCATTAGAGGGTAAATGTAGTATTAGAGGGTAAATGTAGTGTTAGAGGGTAAATGTAGCATTGGAGGGTAAATGTAGCATTAGAGGGTAAATGTAGTATTAGAGGGTAAATGTAGTGTTAGAGGGTAAATGTAGCACTAGAGGGTAAATGTAGCATTAGAGGGTAAATGTAGTGTTAGAGGGTAAATGTAGCATTAGAGGGTAAATGTAGCATTAGAGGGTAAATGTAGTGTTAAAGGGTAAATGTAGTGTTAGAGGGTAAATGTAGTGTTAGAGGGTAAATGTAGTATTAGAGGGTAAATGTAGTATTAGAGGGTAAATGTAGTGTTAGAGGGTAAATGTAGCATTGGAGGGTAAATGTAGCATTGGAGGGTAAATGTAGTGTTAGAGGGTAAATGTAGCATTAGAGGGTAAATGTAGTGTTAGAGGGTAAATGTAGTATTAGAGGGTAAATGTAGTGTTAGAGGGTAAATGTAGCATTGGAGGGTAAATGTAGCATTAGAGGGTAAATGTAGTATTAGAGGGTAAATGTAGCACTAGAGGGTAAATGTAGCATTAGAGGGTAAATGTAGTGTTAGAGGGTAAATGTAGCATTAGAGGGTAAATGTAGTGTTAGAGGGTAAATGTAGCATTAGAGGGTAAATGTAGTGTTAAAGGGTAAATGTAGTGTTAGAGGGTAAATGTAGTGTTAGAGGGTAAATGTAGTATTAGAGGGTAAATGTAGTGTTAGAGGGTAAATGTAGCATTGGAGGGTAAATGTAGCATTAGAGGGTAAATGTAGTATTAGAGGGTAAATGTAGTGTTAGAGGGTAAATGTAGCATTAGAGGGTAAATGTAGCATTAGAGGGTAAATGTAGTGTTAGAGGGTAAATGTAGCATTAGAGGGTAAATGTAGCATTAGAGGGTAAATGTAGCATTAGAGGGTAAATGTAGTGTTAGAGGGTAAATGTAGTGTTAGAGGGTAAATGTAGCATTAGAGGGTAAATGTAGTATTAGAGGGTAAATGTAGTATTAGAGGGTAAATGTAGCACTAGAGGGTAAATGTAGCATTAGAGGGTAAATGTAGTGTTAGAGGGTAAATGTAGTATTAGAGGGTAAATGTAGCACTAGAGGGTAAATGTAGCATTAGAGGGTAAATGTAGTATTAGAGGGTAAATGTAGTATTAGAGGGTAAATGTAGCACTAGAGGGTAAATGTAGCATTAGAGGGTAAATGTAGTGTTAGAGGGTAAATGTAGTGTTAGAGGGTAAATGTAGCACTAGAGGGTAAATGTAGTGTTAGAGGGTAAATGTAGTGTTAGAGGGTAAATGTAGTGTTAGAATGTAAATGTAGCACTAGAGGGTAAATGTAGTATTAGCTTTTATCTTGTTCTTGTCAGTTTGTTCATCGTTTTTTCACCATTTCGTGTCTTGAACCTGTAATCCTGTTGGACCTTCTGCCAGCTGATCTCTCAGGACGTTGAATCACAACCAGGAGAACCGATGCTAAAAGACGCTGAACAAGAAACCAACTCTGCTGATTTCAGTTTAAGCCTCAACATCTTCCAGTAGAGTTCACAGAATAAAAAAGTGCAACTGCAAACACGAGGAAACCACAGAAAGTTTAATGAAAGTCAGAGACACTGAAGGAGGAAGTCCATGAGGATAGTAGAAGAACAGAATGCAGAACATTCAGATAACTGGTTTCAAAGTTTAGAAATACTGAGTATGAGGAAGTACAAATACTGCAGGATCTGCACTCCAACTGTACAGAAGTACAGATAAAGCAGCAGCCTGTAGATTCTGTTGAAGCTGACCATTTAAAACTGCAGATTTCCATGAATTATCACCATCTGCAGCATCAGTGAACTGTTGAAGTAAACTCAGGGTGTAGCTGCTGAACAAACTTCAGTCATCCTGTAGTCCAAAAGAGTAGTTTCAGTTTTCTATCACTGTTTGGGTCAGTCACCAAATTACCTGTTTCACTTCAAGGAAATGTCACAGTTTGGTCTAAAATACACCTGTTGAGCAACACATCTGAAGAATATCCTACATTTTCTGAGTTCAGTCACATCTAATAGCAGCATCATGGTGTGAAGCACGGTGGAGGCAGCATCATGATGTGAAGCACGGTGGAGGCAGCATCATGATGTGAAGCACGGTGGAGGCAGCATCATGATGTGAAGCACGGTGGAGGCAGCATCATGATATGAAGCATGTTATTACTGCGTTTTGTTCTGTATAAATAAACAGAAATGCAGTTCTTTAGTAAAACTTTCCTGAACTCAGAAACGTTCTGAGGGAAATCAGAGCCTCCATCAGGTTCCTCAGCAGTGAAATGACTCACGTTCTGCTGGTTCTTTCCAGCTCATTGTGAACTCAGGAACCCGTCCAGCGTTCGGGTCACTTCCTGTCATTGAAACAGTAGCAGCCCTCTGAGGAACCTCCAACCCCAGAGTTCCTGTTCAGTCCGTGGAAACTCCTGACCAGAGCACAGCTGTTCTCTGGAGTAAATAAATAACGAAATGACACAGATTCCTCTGTAGAATGCTGTTTATTTATTTATGTACTATAGTAGTACCAGAGGAATTTACCCAAACTGTCCAATATTAGACAACAGAGAGTCATTAGGTACAGGTGAATCTGATGAAGACAATCAACAGAGGATGGAACTAGACAATAGAATAAAGAAGAATGAACAAACCAAACAACAAACGCTGACACACGTTTGACTTTTAGATGCATCATTATCCAGGTTTTTATTGTTTTAGTGCATCAATAACCACATATTTGACCTTTTAGTTGGTTAATGTCCATGTTTTGATGTTTTAGTTGGTTAATGTCCATGTTTTGATGTTTTAGTTGGTTAATGTCCATGTTTTTGATGTTTTAGTTGGTTAATGTCCATGTTTTTGATGTTTTAGTTGGTAAATATCTATGTTTTGATGTTTTAGTTGGTTAATATCTATGTTTTTGATGTTTTAGTTGGTTAATGTCCATGTTTTTGATGTTTTAGTTGGTTAATGTCCATGTTTTTTATGTTTTAGTTGGTAAATATCTATGTTTTGATGTTTTAGTTGGTTAATATCTATGTTTTTGATGTTTTAGTTGGTTAATGTCCATGTTTTTGATGTTTTAGTTGGTTAATGTCCATGTTTTTGATGTTTTAGTTGGTAAATATCTATGTTTTGATGTTTTAGTTGGTTAATATCTATGTTTTTGATGTTTTAGTTGGTTAATGTCCATGTTTTTGATGTTTTAGTTGGTAAATATCTATGTTTTTGATGTTTTAGTTGGTTAATATCTATGTTTTTGATGTTTTAGTTGGTTAATGTCCATGTTTTTTTATGTTTAGTTGGTTAATGTCCATGTTTTTGATGTTTTAGTTGGTTAATGTCCATGTTTTTGATGTTTTAGTTGGTTAATGTCCATGTTTTTGATGTTTTAGTTGGTAAATATCTATGTTTTGATGTTTTAGTTGGTTAATATCTATGTTTTTGATGTTTTAGTTGGTTAATGTCCATGTTTTTGATGTTTTAGTTGGTAAATATCTATGTTTTTGATGTTTTAGTTGGTTAATATCTATGTTTTTGATGTTTTAGTTGGTTAATGTCCATGTTTTTTTATGTTTTAGTTGGTTAATGTCCATGTTTTTGATGTTTTAGTTGGTTAATGTCCATGTTTTTTATGTTTTAGTTGGTAAATATCTATGTTTTGATGTTTTAGTTGGTTAATGTCCATGTTTTTGATGTTTTAGTTGGTAAATATCTATGTTTTGATGTTTTAGTTGGTTAATATCTATGTTTTTGATGTTTTAGTTGGTTAATGTCCATGTTTTTGTTGTTTTAGTTGGTTAATGTCCATGTTTTTGTTGTTTTAGTTGGTTAATGTCCATGTTTTTTTATGTTTTGGTTGGCTTGTATCTATGTTTTTGACCTTTTCTCATGTTAGTTTCCAGGTTTTTGATATTGTAGTTTGTCAGTATTTGGGTTTGTGACATTTTGGTATGATATTGAGATTATTTTTCAGTATTACTGCAGCATTATTCAGGATTTTGATGGTTTAATTGGAGATTTCCAATGACCAGGTCTAGAGCACAATATTCCAGATCAGTGTATGAGATCATCCAGACAGAGAAGCTAATGAAGTCTTAAGAAGAACCTCAACACCATAGAGCCAGAGCAATGGGAGGATTCACTGAACTCTGGCTGCAGTTTGTACAGGAAGAAGTTAGTTTCAGGTAGGTGTAATGCATCGGAATCCAGATTTCAGACATCTTGGTCCATTTTTATGTCCAGTTTTGGACGTTTCAATGCGTCAATAACCAAGTCTTAGAGGTTTCAGTGCATCTATATTCAGACTGTTGATTTTTTTAATGCGTCACTTTCCAGGTTTGGACTTCTGGGTGTGTCAGTATTTAGATTTTTGATGTTTTAATGGGAGATATTCGATGACCAGGTCCAGACCTCAGTATTATAGAAGCTGTTTTATATCATTAATACAGTCTGAAGAAGAACTCTGAGAAATCCTGAAGGAAGCTTTTAAAGATTACTGAAGAGAACCTCATAGTCGACCCAAGAAAGTTCAAGTTATGCTCAGAGCAAAGGGAGGTGTCACTAAACACTGACTTCAGCCTGTAGAAGAAGAATTTAGTTTGGTTTGGTTTTGGTGCATCAGTTTACAGATTTTGGACATTTTGGTGCAAAAATATCCACATTCTTTGCTTTTTTCCTGCAGTGGTCTCCAGATTTTTTGGCGTTTCAGTGCGTCAATATTCAGGTTTTAGTTGGAAATTTCCAATTAGCTAGTCCAGATCTCAGTATTATAGAAGCTGTACAGGATCATTTGGAAAGAAAACCAAATGAAGCCCAAAGAAGAAATATGGGAAGTGCTGAAGGGAATTTCTTATAGCATTTGTAACAAGATTACCAAAGAAAACCTGCAGAGAGTCAACCTAAGAGAGTTCAAGCTGTGCTCAGAGCTGTTTTTGGTGCATCAATATTCAGATTTTGGACATTTTGTTGCATTAATATCCACGTTGCTGACATATTAGTGCATCAATATCTAGGTTTATGAGGTTGTAGTGCATTCATATCTAGATTTTTAGGCTTTTCTGTGTGTCAGTATTCACATTTTTGACATTTTAGTGCATCCTTTTCCAGGTTTCACATATTTGTATGTGTCAGTAATCAGGATTTTGACATTTTGGTGGATCTTTTTCCATTTTTTATATTTCAGTTGGTCAGTATCCACGTTTTTGATGTTTTAGTTGGAGATTTCCAATTACCTGGTCCAGATCTCAATATTATGAAAGCTGATTGTGATCATTTAGACAGAAAACCAAAGTCTAAAAAAGAACTATGGGAAGTGCAGAAGGGAGTTTATATAACAAGATTACCAAATAAACCTCCAGAGAGTCGACCTCAGAGAGTTCAAGTTGTGCTCAGAGCAAAGGAAGGTCAAACTAGACGAGACGCTGTCCTCAGATGTTTTAATCCTGTCCACATGTGTCCAATAGTTTCATGTCGTATTGTAACAAAAATGGCGTTAATTAGAACTCTGCTGACACACACAGATTCTCCAGAAACAATAGACACTCAGACCTGCGGACAAAACAACGTCTCAACAGACAAACCAGAGGAAAACTTAGAGGAAGTGACGGCTTGTAAAGGAAACCAGCAGAGGAAGAACTGGAGAGTCCTGATTAAGGAGAGACCCTGTTAAGTGCTGTTGTCACACAAAGACACACACAGACACACACAGACTCAAGTGGACTCCAAGATTGTGGTTTTCCAGATGTGAACAGGAGGAAATCCTTGTATGGAGGACCTTCTGATGCTCTCTGAATGTGACGTCAGGCATTAAACTTAGCCCACCAGCTGACCTATGTCTGAATTCCACAACATTCTGAGTCCAGTTTCCTTCAGAAAACACTGAAACAAAGAGGCGAGCTCACGCTGCAGATCAAAGTGTGATGAGGAGCTCTCAGGTGGATTTCATTGACTAGGAATCTCAGAAACTCCGGCAGGTTTTCACAACAACTGTGACTTCACAAGTTTAACATCTGGAACTGAATAAAACAGGAAGAATCTGTAAAAACACAGGTTTCAATCTCAAATATGAAGAATTTATCCTTCAAGTATCTGCAAATATATGTGAGATCATTACATGTTTCAGCTAAAACTCTCATTTTACAGTCAAACATTGGAACAAATGACCATTTGGAAATTCAACATGTAACTGAGGTGGAGGTCCATTTGTTGCTTCAATATCCAAGTCTTTGACATAGAGGTGTGTCAATGTCCAGGTTTTTAAAGTTTGGGTGCACTAATTTCTAGGTTTTTGAATTCATGGAGCGTCAGTTTCCAGATTTTTAGAGTACTCATGGGTTAATATCCAGGTTTTTATGTTATGAGATGTTAGAGACTGTTCTTCACCAGTCAAAGCTTCATGGAGACAAAGAGAAAGACTCTGATGGAAAAAGCTCCAATTAAATGTGGACTAGAGTTCACCAGAAGACATGTGGAGACTCTGAAGACACCTGGAAGAAGGTTCTTTGGTCTGAGGAGACCAGGATGGAGCTTTATGTCCATCAGACTAGATGATATGTTTGATGGACACCAAACACTGAAGATCGTCACAAACACACCATCCTCACTGTGAAGCATGGTGGAGGCAGCATCATGATGAAGCATGGTGGAGGCAGCATCATGTTGTGAAGCATGGAGGTGGCAGCATCATGATGTGAAGCATGGTGGAGGCAGCATCATGATGAAGCATGGTGGAGGCAGCATCATGATGGAGCATGGTGGAGGCAGCATCATGGTTAGTTTCTTGGAATCTAAACTATTCCCACTAGGATCCATCCCATAATACTGTTGCTTCCAGCTGCTTCCAGAGAAACTGACCAGGAACCAGATCCAGTGTCAGACTGGGACAGCTGGATGGATGTAAACTGATCTGGTGTCAGTTTTTTGTTCTTCTTTGTGTCGTTCTTTTTGTCTTTGTGTTTTTTGCTCCTTGTCGTCTTTTTGTTTGTGGTTTTTGTCATTTTCCGTCTCTTTCTAGTTCTGTGTCTCATTTTTATCACTTGTGACATTTTGTGTCTCGTTTCTCTAGTTTAATTTCTGTTTTTTCTAGTTCTGTGTCTTGTTTTGTTTGCTTTGCATCCAGATTTTGGTATTTGGCATCTCTCTGTAGTGGTTTTACATATTTTGTCTTAATGCCACATCTTTTTGTGGTGATTTTGCATCTATTTCTTGTAATTTTGTATCTTTTAGTTGGAATATTGTCATTTTGTTGTGATTTTGCTCATTTTTGTCTTAATTACACCTTTTTTGAGGTGATTTTGCATCTTTTAATAATAATGTTGCATCTTTTTGTTTTGATTTTGCATGTTTTTTTGGTCATTTTGTGTTTTTGTTGTGGTTTTGCATATTTTTGTCTTAGTTTCACCTCTTTTTTTGTAAATTTGCATCTTTTAGTAATAATCTTGCATCTCTTTGTTCTTTTTTCAAGTCTTTCTGTGGTGATTCTGTATCTTCATGGTAATTTTCCTTTATCTTATTGTGATTTTACATTTTTTTGTGTTTCTCTGTCTTTATATTTTGGGTCTTTTTGTGCTGGTTTGCTGTCAGCTTTGTGTCTTTCCTCCTAACAGGTCGTGAATCTGTCTGCGGTCCTGATGAAGTTCTGGATGACCGTCAGATCGTTCTACGTCACAAAATAGTCAGTTCAGTGAAACTAAAACAGAACATTTTCGATCGAACATCCGGTCGCCTTTCTTTTTTTTTCAAACCTGAGCAGCGTTCTTATTTTTATTCTTCCTGGATATGACTGTTGCTGTGAAACCTCCAGAGCTGCAGTGGGTTTGTGCTGCTCAGAACTGAGGTGTGTTGGTGGTTTTCAGCTCCACTCTTTTCTCTGTCGGTGTTTTGTTTTAATCAAAGATTCTTAAAATCCTGCAGCAGCTCGTCTCCTGTTTACAGCTTCTAAACCGCCCGGCATTAAAATGCACGAGCGTGAAACATTTTCTTCTCCCCTGTTTGAATTTTGGGAAGCGTTCGGTAAACAAGGTGAAGAGAAGGAGCTGCCGTTTAAAAAAGCTCAAACAGAAAGACTTTATCTGCTCAAATGACGGAATTCAAATGAAGCAGCAGCAGAAGGAAATGTGTGGAAGAGCCGGAGGCAGGAAGGAGGAATAAACAGGCTGCGTTTGTTATTCAGTTTGGAAATGAACAGAAACAACATATTTATAATATTATATTTAACTGTTTAACCCTCAGAGCAGCAGAGGCTCGTTCTCTACCAGCATCTTTACCATGAAAAGTTCAAATCATTCCATGTTCCAGGAAAAAACATGTTTTAATATCATTCCATTTACATGATTATGCATCCTTTTGTGGTGATTTTCCCTCTTTTTGTCTTAATTTAGCATCTTTTGTTGAGATTCTGCAACTTTTTGTTGTATTTTGCACCTTTTTGTGGTAATTATGCATCTTTTAGTTGTGATTTTGCACCTTTTTTGTGATTTTGCATCTTTTTGTGTCCCAGGCAAGAAGGATGAATAAACGGGCTCTGTTTGTTATTCTGCTTCAGTTTGGAAATGGAGGAATTCTACATCAACAGAAGCAGCACATTCAGAGTGAACTCACCGTCCTCTCTGTGCTGAAGCTAATGAATGAGGTGTCCTGCTCCATATCCATGAGGCTTTCTTCATTCTGTTTAATGTGTGTGGAGTTAAACATCTGCTGAACGTATTAAAGGTAGAAGGAGATGCAGACGCTGGAGCCTCCAAGGTCAGCAGACTGAGGCTTCTGGGACCGACAGCACCAAGGTTAAAGTGTTTTCATGTTTCAGGAGGTGATCTCCATGATGCAACCTCCCATCACCGCTTACAGACGCCGCTAACTGCTGCCCAGACGGCAGGACTCCATCCCTCGCCTCCATTCGCCTTTTATTTTCCTCCTTATTGCTGCTTTTCTGCCTTCATTCACCTCCCTGGAAGCAGACAAACAATCTGACTGACAGAGTTTTTATCTCCAGAAAAAAAATCCTGCAGCGACGGAAACCAACGAGAGAGCGATTACACACACACACACACACACACACACACACACACACACACACACACACACACACACACACACACAGAGTAACACACACACACACAGTAACATACACACACATTAAAATACATTAACACACATTTTAACACACACGCTTTAACACACACATTAACACTAGGGATGGACCCGAATATCCGAATATTCGTTTGTTACGGCGGTATCCGGATATTGATTTTGGTATCCGAATATTTGCCCCCCTCCGCGCTTCTGGGCGGAACAAATATTCGGTGTTACTGTCTTCCCTCAGCCTTCGACCCACATCGGCTCATATCAGCTCATCCCGTCGTGTGACCACATAAACATATACACATGTGTCTATGTGATCACCCCCTCCTCCCCACAGATGAAAATATTCGGAGTTCGTCTCTTCCCTTCACCTTCCGCCCACTTCGGCTCATCCCGCCGTTACAGGGCGGAATGAATATTCAGATATTCGTCTTTAATAGGACCCGAATATTCGGAGACCAGAAACAAATATTCGGGACAGCCCTATTTAACACATGCCTGTTTTAACACACACACACACACACGCACACACACACACACACACACACACACACACACACACACACACACACACACACACACACACACACACACACACACACACACGTTAACACACACACACACACACACACACACACATGTTTGTTTTTCTATACCGGTGGGGACTTACCATTGACTCCCATTCATATCTAACTCCTAACCCTTACCCTAACCCTAACCTTAACCATCACCAAATCAATGCCTAACCCTAAACAAACGTTTTTGCACTTTTACATTTTTTATTAACAACAATATGGCCAAGAAAACGGTGTTGCCACCCATGGGGACCTCATTTTAGGTCCCCACTGTAAGACAAGTCCCCACCTTTATAGCAAATAGTCAGGTCAAAGTCCCCACCGGTATAGCAGAAACAAGTACACACACACACACACACACACACACACACACACACACACACACACACACACACACACACACACACACACACACACACACACACACACACACTAACACTCTCTGAGCAGTAAACAGACGGAGGCGATGCTTTCATGTCCTTAACTCTACCTGCTCCTCTTTCTTCCACCCTTCGCCTCCTCCTCTCGTTCTCCTCGTCTCCAAATTGCCTCTGAGTTTCATCATGACGCCCCGCTCTGCTCCTGCTGCCCTGCCGCCTCCCGCCAAACACACGGACGTGCAGCACACGCATGTAACACGCCACCGCAATGACACACTAAGCACAGCCGCAGACAGAAAACTGGGTTGTTTGCAGAAACCAAAGAAATATTTGTTGATGCATGAAATCAGGAGGAGAGAAGAATCACTGAGATGCAAATAAGCAGACATCACACAAAACCAAACATTTAACCACGAACACGTAGAAGATCTGATAAATGTTCTCCCTCTGAGGAAAGGGTCTGTTCTTACTGATTTATTTATCAGATCATGGTCCATTTAACTTGTTTTTTTGACAAAAATTTACATAAAGTGTGATTCTTTCACAGATTTCTACAAAATAATGTCCTTAATAAAAAATATTAAACCAATGGTTCCATCAGTGTTCTCCTCCTTCCAGTCAATCTTCAGTAGATGAACTTTCTGCTCCTGTTGGTCTCCATCAGTCTGAACATCAGGGGCCTCATTTATAAAGCTTGCATACGCACAAAACAGGGCTAGATAGTGGTGTACGCCACTTTCTACGCAAAGGTTGTGATTTATAAAAACAAACTTTGCGTGAGAATGTGCACACCGGTGCACCAACCTTGATTCTTGATGCTTCTTTACGCACAAAACAGGGCGTAAATCACAAACTTTGCGTAGAAAGTGGCGTACGCTGTGTTCGTTGTGATTTCTAAAAACAAACTTGTCGTGAGAATGTGCGCACCGGTGCGCCAACTTTGATGCTTGCTTAAGCACATTTTGGAGACAGAGGGAACGGCAGTGCTGGAGGACGAAGTGGTGAATTGAAACCAGATTGATCTCAAACCTTTATTTTTATCACATATTAGACTTGTAGAGCCTGATAATCATAAACCCTCATTGTTGTAGATGTTCATATAGTGCGCCATTCGGCCAACGACTGTATTTGCAGAACTATGTTCATATATCAACAGGAGCGGATTGAACGTTATTTCATTTGGTCGTTTGACCGAAGGGCCGGTATCTGGGGCCGGTGCGGTGATCTTTATTAAATAATTTTGTTTACTGATCACCCGGCGCCCGCATCGGGGAAAGCAGAAGCCCCATTTGTAGGGCTGGTCTCCGACGCAGCGGCCCGGCTTCGATTCCTGCCCGCGGCACTTTTATGCATGTCTTCCCCCTACTCTTCTCCCCATTTCCTGTCGGTAGTGTCTACAGATACGGACCCGTACCCGTAGCCTGTGGCCTACGGATACGGCACTTTCCCTTGCTATAAATATTAATGAGACACACATGAATATTAATGAGTCGACTGATGAACGCGCTTTGTGATTGGCTGGTAATCCGACGTACATAAATATTAATGAGCCGGTTTGGTAATCCGAGTGATGAAGGCGCTTCCGTGATTCGAGGTGAATCTGCGTGCTGAGCCTGTCATGTCAGTCATCTGCTGTTCTCTTTTCTATCATGCATAATGTCTTATAAATATCATTATCTGACTTTTTCACGGACAGCGATTTGGGGGTTGAAATCAGCACTACTATTAAAAATAGCAAAACTTTTTATTCACGTGACCCGGTTCTAATAAAGCACAAACAGCAAACAAAACAAATGGCAGAACTAACAGCCAGCAAACTACAAGTATTTTTTTACCTTCAAAAGCAGCGACAGACTATTACATAATAACAACCTAAACAAAACCCTGACGTATTTTCTACGTCTGTCAACACAGACACTGCACGTCAGTCACTTTAATGTTAGCGGACTCTGTTGAATGGCTAAGTTACATCACCACAAACAAATCTCACAGTATCACAGTGAATCGAGTTTGTGGTTTTTTTTTTAAATTCATGCCGAATTAAAGAGCTGCTCCTCACCATTCACGAGTGTTTGTTTCATATTCGACATCCTTAACTTTATCTTGTAAATTAGCGTCTGAAATTAAATGGGAACATTTGCAATGGAGTTCGTCAGCCACTTCCACCACTGAACGCGGTAAACTAATGAATAGGAACTGGACTTCAAACAATTTAGACACGGCGTCTAAAAGCGTAAAAACTGCAATGTCTAAAGTGTGAGAGGAGACGGTGTATTTTTGGTTAAATTATACAATGTTCGCCGTCAAAGTCATTCATATAAACTGCCTGTAATGTGCAGCAAATAGTAGTTAACCGGCGCCAGCTCTTCAGTGACCTTAACGGGTCCGTACCTCTAGTACAGACGCTACAGGTACGGGTCCGTACCCGTAGCATCAACCTTTCCTGTCACTCTTCACTGCAACTATCACAGTAAAAAGGCAAAAAAAAAAAGTAAAGCAGGACTGTACGCTTAGCTTTTTCACTAGGAGCACAGGTGCTCCTAGTGAAAAAATTTAGGAGCACAGAAAAACATTTAGGAGCACTATGAGTTTTCACTATGAATCGCATAATTTTATTATTAACATTCACACAACAAGCCAAGCAGTAGGCTCAGTTATTTAACACAGAGAACATCCCTGTCCCACATCTTTTTGTATTCAAGTTGCCTGGCACACTTGGCTGAGTTCATCCAGTGGTCCACTGCAGGACTTGGATCAAAGTCCTCCAGACATGGCCCCTCCAAGCTGATCCTCATGAGGTCTTCAGTGGTGGTCAAATAAATGGATGCAGTTCGAACAGTGACATTGCACAAACAAAGCTTCTCCCACAAAATAGATGATCATCCCTCACCAGTGTCACATACATCAGCTTCATTGGTCCTCAGGACTTTGTGAACTAATAAACCAATGTATTTTTACAGATGGACATCTATACTACATCCGTCACAAGGAAACACCAAAGCCTGTGTGTGTGTGTGTGTGTGTGTGTGTGTGTGTGTGTGTGTATTTTGTTAATAGTTTGCAAAGAATTATGTTTGATTTTGTTCTCATAAAAGGAGGTGTACATATGTATGTGTATTTTGTAATTAGTTTGTAAAGAATTATTGAGTTTGTTCTCACAAAAGAAAACAAAACTTTCTCCAATATGGCTTCCTTTCATTTGGAGTGTGATTGGTCTACTGACTTCTTTCTTTTGTCATATTTTCCATTATCACTCAGATGGCATTGTGTTACATTTTTCCAATTTCCAAGCAAAAAACTCGGTGGAAGCCACCATGTACACCAGACCTTATACAACAGCAGCAGAGGTGCAGATGTAGCGGAGAAAGTTTGGAGGTTGTCACTTCCTTGCCAAAATCATAGGGGAGTCATATTTTGTTAAGTGACCCAACAAATTCTGACTGCAGATTTTATTTCATCTCATACAATCTGCACAGTTAACTCAACCTGCATATTTCTGTTAAAGTCCTAGTTTTGAAACAGTCTCTCTGTTCTTAATCTGCCATACTGTGATCATTTAGCCCCTTATTTTATTATTCTGTTCTTACAGACTGTAATTTACTAGGATTTTAAAAAAAACAACTTGTAATTTGGTGTTGTAGCTGTTGTAGCAAATAATTTCCCAGGTGTGGGATAAAGAATTTCAATTCTATTATATTGTTAACTGGCCCAATAAAAATAACAACAAATACAAATAACTTTATACTTAAGAACTATACTTATATTAAAGACTTTATACATAAATACCAGACATATTTTGATGCCATATCTTGCATTCTTAGGGGAGTCTGATTATAGGGGCAGAATGCACAGATTGTGTTAACTGATGACAATTTTAGTTCAGTTATTACTTTATGGTATTTAAACTGTTTTACATGCTTAATTTAGTGTCATTTGCATTATTATAATTTAGACAGACACAGTATTTGGTTATTTCAAGTTAATGTGTTCATAAAAGCTAAAGACAGAAATAGGAGCCTGTCGCTTTAAGAAAGTGCGGCGATCTGTGTGATGCTCGGTACTGTGGGGGGAGACCATAGATATATACATGTTTGTATAGATCTATGGGGGAGACGGCCTGAGAGTCAGAGGAGCTCACGGGTTTTCTGACCATGTCATGTTGTAGCGCTGATGTGAAAAAAAAAAGTTGTTGAAGAAGAAGGTGTAGGCTGTGACTTTTAGTTTGATCCACTTTGTGTGGATTTATTTTAGGAGCAAATGCGAATGATAGGGTTGACATCTGCACTCACACGGGTGCTCCCTTTTTATTTTTTCTACTCGCCCCGATCTATTTTAGGCGCATATGCGAGTGAAACGCTCGCACTGTACAGCCCTGTAAAGAATTTTGTTTATTTATCCATATGTGGGATGAGCGTCCAACCATTAATCAGCCCTGTACAGACACACATGCTTCACACCACAACCCCCGAGTGAAGATGAATTTGTCTATGTGAACCGAAAAAATGCACATTCAATCAGTGTACAAATTATTTGTACATCGGACGTGATCATAACAAATTAAGTGGCAGGGTGGCCTGGGTCAACACATGATTCATTCATCCTGACGCACAGCAGTGAACAGACTGCAGGGGGCGCTGTGTGAAATGCCGTGGATCAGCAGCTTATTTATATACAGATACATTCATGAGTTACTTTGCATTGACCATTCATGGTAAAATGTGGGTGTGTTGTGGGCGGAATGTGAGGTGGATCCACCTGTGCAATCTTCCAGCTGGTGTGTGATTTATCAAGAAATTGCGTGCAGCTGTGCTTACGCACAGTTTTATAAATCAGGGGCGAAGGGCATACGCCCTTTTCGTATTTTCGGCGTATGCAAACTTTAGTATGAATCCTACGCAATGTTTTATAAATGAGGCCCCTGGTCTTTCTCCTCCTTCTTCCTCATAAACTGTTGAACTCTGTCATGTTCCTCAGGGATCCTCAGTCAACAGAACCTTTCTAGTTCTCAGCTGGACTGAGGTCTGGACTCTGAGTCCTCCAGAACCTCCTCCTTGTTGTCTTCAAATCATCTCAGGTGATCTTTGTTTGCTTCGACTCATCGTCTGGATGGAAAACTGATCTTCTCCACGTCTCATCATCAGATTGTCCTCCAGGATTTATTTACCCTCTACCTTTACCAGCCTTCCAGGACCTGCTGCTGAGGAACATCTAGCCTCATCATCCGTTCTTGTCTGGATCCCATCCTATGTGGGAGGAGATCCATCCAATGACAGACTATGAAGCTGTTCCTCCACTGTGTGATGACAATCCACACCTCCTCAAAGAAATGAATAATTTTCTGTAAGTAGCACCGACAACCTGCAACATGAAGAGAGGGCTAACGAAGGTCTCAAAGGTTGGAGCAGATAGAAGGGGATAAAACTGAGGACCATGGTCTTGATCAGGTGGCCAGAGAACAAGGATCCTGGATGTTATCAGGACTTACTTGGAGTGGAAGAGGAATAAGGATCAGATTGTGATTTGACTGTTCTCTGCGGTGAACTGAAGGTCTGAAGGTGAAGCATCCTGAGATGTTTCTGGTTTGGTGTTCTAGAGATTAGTGAGGTCTTAGACGAGGATCATGATGGGCATGGACTACCCACTTTACTGGTTCAGCTTCGTTAGAGTGGATGGACAGGGTGGTGTTCAGAGATGGAGGAAGGTCAAGACGATGGTGTGGACTGAAGGAACGTGACTGAAGAGCTGGATGCTGGTTGGGATCTTAGTCATGAGTGATGAAAGAATGAAGCATGGGATGGGCAGGGGTCTGGTGTAGCATCAGCATCTGTACTGAACCATCATGATGAGGAGGGAAGTTGTCGATTTACAGTCCAACCCTACCCTCTGGTCATGAGCTCTTGATGGTGAAGAAGAG